>NW_012267273.1:13489423-13609579 GCF_000151885.1 Dipodomys ordii
TAAGAAATGTACGCATTATCCTGCCCATGTAATTGTAACTCCTCTGTACAGCATGTTCACAAATAAAATAAAATTTAAAAAATACCATGTTGTCTCTGATCTGCATAAGTTAGATCTAAAACATACTGGGACATGACAAATTATACAGAATTCTACATACATACAACGAGACCAAAAGAAGATATTTTAGGAGAGAATTAAAAAGGCGCAATGCCTAAGTGCCTAAGTGCCTCTTCATATTTATATAAAATAATACACATAGAGAAATGAACTCCAAGGTATGGAAACAAAAATTTTTGTTGATTCTGTCATCTTTATCTATGTCTGGTGTATTCATGTGTATATCTTCAGGAGCGTAGGGAGAGGGTTCAGAGTCCAAGGAAAAAGGGTGAAAAAGTATAGCAGTGGAGCTCACTGGATATTGATGAAAGTGAACTATACAACTCATGGTGGAGATGGGAGGGAGGAACTGGGAGAGTGAGGGAACAGATGACACTGTACAAAAGGAAATGTACTTGACTCATGTAATTGTAATTCCTCTGTACATCACCTCTGTAATAACAATAAAGTATTTTTTAAAGCAAAAATACTATCTGGGCAGTGGTGGCTTATACTTGTAATCTCAACTACTCAGCCAGAGGAGAAATGTCTGTGAGATTCCATCTGAAATTAACCAACTAAAAGCTGATTTGGAGGTATGGCTCAAATGGTTCATGAGCAGCCATGAGCAAGCAGACCAAGTGAGTTCAAGGCCTTAAGTTCAAACCCAGCAAACAAACAACTATAAATCTACTATAAATCCTCTGTAATTGGTAATGTCCTGATATTTTGTAGGATATTTTAATTAACTGTCGACGTGCTGCCACATCTGTAGCTATTTGTCCACCAGTCCCATATTACCTTGCTGTTGGCTGTTCTGACAGCTCAGTTCGAATATATGATCGACGCATGCTTGGCACAAGAGCTACAGGTAAAGATGATATTATAGAATATATGAGTCTCCATTAATTTAAAAAATAAATTTTTGTGACATGTGGTAATTGAATATTTCGATAGCTTGGTATAAGAATTCATAAATGTAAAGGATATAGGTTATTCTTAAAAGATATTTCAGTGTGTTTTTAATATTGTATTGGGATGGTGCTCTTATCAGTTTTAACACTTAATGTGTTCGTTTCCCAAGACTGCCTTAAAAATATTACCACAAAATGGATCTCTTAAAAGAACAGAAATCCTTTCCTACATTTCTAGCTGGACATCTGCAATAGGAGATTAGCAGAGTTAATTAAAATCAAAATTGTAAATCAGGTGTGGTAGTATAAGCATATCATCCAAGCACTGGAGAAGCAGAAGCTAGAGGATTTTAAGTTTGAGGTCAGCCTGTCTACATAGTGAGCTTACAGCCAGGCTGAGTTTATAATGAGACCTTGTTTCATAAAACTGTGGGCTAAGGCACCTGTAATTTAGTATTGAGCAGTTGCCTAGCATGGGAAAGGCCCTGCATCTGTATCATTCACTAAGGAGAAAAAAAAATGGAATTTTATTCCATATTATATGCTATCAACTTTCCTGTTAAAAAACTATCTTAATTTGAAGGCATTAAAAATGATTTATAGTGATGATTATCATAGGCTAGTTACATAACTTGTATTTAAACAAAATATATATGCTAGAATCCAAACAATCATGAATTTTTTGTAAATATATTTTGCTATGATCTCTGATAAGTAAAAAATAACATTTTTGTAAGTAAACTGTGATAGTTTGGATTTATATCACTTCATTGTTACATATATCATAATTTAGGTTGAGTTTTGAAACTTGAAAACATTATGCTTTCTAAAGGTGTAACTTCCTGCTTTCTGATTTAGGGAATTATGCAGGTCGGGGGACTACTGGAATGGTTGCTCGCTTTATCCCTTCTCATCTTAATAACAAGTCCTGCAGAGTGACATCTCTGTGTTACAGTGAAGATGGCCAAGAGATTCTTGTTAGTTATTCTTCAGATTATATCTATCTTTTTGACCCAAAAGATGATACAGCACGAGAACTTAAGACTCCTTCAGCAGAGGAGAGACAAGAAGAGGTAACTTTGCTCAAAACTCTGTTCTTTATCAGATTGAGGAATTATCCAGTGACTTCTGAGCCTGAAGGCAAAATAACTAAATTAACAAAAGCAAAAAGGGCTGATGAGTATTGTTCTAATGTGTCAAATAATTGGACAGTTTTCCTATTTAAATTTTTTTTTCTTGTGGTGCTAGACATCATCCCAAGATCTTACTCATACTAGGCAAGTGCTATACCTCTGAACTAACCCCCCAGTTGAGAGTAGGGCTTGAAAAAAAAAAGTACTGAGAACTGATTTTTTTTCCTTTTTTTGTGCTGGTCCTAGGGCTTGAACTCAGGGTCTGGGAGCTGTCTCTGAGCTTTTTTGTTCAAGACTAGCACTCTATCACCTGAGTCACAGCTCCATTTCTGGCTTTTTGGTGGTAACTGAAGAGTCTTTTTGACTTTTTTGCCTGGGTTGGCCTCGAACCTTTATCCTCTGATCTCAGCCTCCTGAGTAGCTAGTATTGCAGGTATAAGCCAGGCATCTGGCTTTAGGAGCTGATTTAAAGAGAAAACATTTAATAGCAAAATGTTTCTCTAACTCCATAAATGCTCAGAACAGCAAGAAAGATCAATACTTTTAGCCCTTACAAAAAGGCAGTTAAAATAATAGAAAATGAGATGATAAACTTCCAACAGCCTATTTGTGCCCATGTGTTCAGCAATCCTTCTGCGATGTCTCTCTTTAAATCTTTAATAAAGCCCACTTATTGATTGGGTTGTTGAATTTTTAAGGATTTATTATTTTTGGGGGGGGGTTACACTTTTAGCCCAGGGTATTATTGGTTATGGACTTGGGGTCTCTAGGACTTTTCTGTGGGGGTTGGCTTTGAATGCCAGTCCTTTGGATCTAGCCTTTTGAATAGCTAGGATTACAGCTAGGTATAGTTCCCTGTACCTAGATAACTTTATTTTTTGAAACTCACTTTGTAACAGACTGGCTTCCAACCTGTGATTCTTCTGCCTCTGCATCCTGTGTGCTGAGGTTATAAATGTATACCACTATGCCAAGCAAATGTATGAAATTTAATAGAATTATATATAAATACTAAATTCTATAAAATAGAACAGAATAGAGAATAGATTTTTACTGGCAACACTAGTAAAACTTGAGCAGTATCGTAAAGTATAAATGAAAAATTTGGAGTTGGACAATTGTATATATATGTATATATATATATATTACCATGTTGTTTTTAAAATTATAACTTGAAGTTCTTAAGATCCTTCAGCATATTGTTAGAACAAGATGGAAGAAATGGATGTAGGTATAGAATAGAATAATTGTTAAAGCTGGGTGATTGTGGACTGAAGAAATAAAAAGCACAAATTGGAGTGATTAAGGCGTTAACAGAATAAATGATGCATCCTTGAGAAAAGTTAGGAGTTAAAAAGTTGTAGAGGTAAATTTATAGAATTTAGCTGAGGAAATTGGTGTCAGTTCCACAGGTGTTCTTTGTTTTCCCTGAAGTAACAAGAAATTAATATCCCAGGATAACAGGATTACAAAGTTTGAGGAAAGTGATAAAACTTGTAATACTGGGGAGAACTGGAGAGTAAATTACCAAATAAAGGTAAATGTAATGACTTTATTGTTATATATGTAGGTACCTTACATAGACACAACAGTTCAAAACTAAGGTTTAAGGAGGTTAAATTCTGTTGTCAGTGATAGAATTCATATGTACATGATTTCTAAATTTCACTCAGATGCTTTCGGTTAACAGTAAGTATACCATCTATACTAATTATGGATTGTGAGCATCAGTAGTTATTTATGAAGAGTGCTCCAAAAGACTGATGAAGTATTGTATCAATGTCTCATATACTCAGCTACCATCTCGTTTATATACTTAATAAAGGTAGTAGGGAAATGGGAATTATCTGTTAGACTTAAAAGTATACTTTCAGAGTTGAGGGCTAGAGATACAGCTAAGTGTTAGTGCTTGCCTAGTGTGTACAAGGTCTAGGTTCAATCTTCGTCATTAAGGGAGGGGGAAAAGGTTGGAAAGTGAATACATTTTTGTTTAGACTTACATAGAATCTACCTATACTTATCTTTAGTTACGACAGCCTCCAGTTAAGCGTTTGAGACTTCGTGGTGATTGGTCAGATACTGGCCCGAGAGCTAGGCCTGAAAGTGAACGAGAAAGAGATGGTGAGTATATATTGGTCAGATCTTTGCAGTGTATGGTATTTTAAATTAAATGGTATTTTAGCTCATTTCCAATTTCTTACTCTTATAAATATCTGTATTATCTTATACCTGTACAAGTATATCTTAAAATAAATTCCTAGATGTAGAATAGCTGAGTCATTGGACAAGTTGATTTTAATGTTAATAATTATCAGATTACTTTCCAAAGTGTGAAATAATTTATATTCACACTGAAAATATAAGAACGTCCATTGCCCAATGGAATATTGAGTGTTATCACACTGCTTAATTTTAGCTTCTACTAGATATTAGAAAAATAAGCTAGTTTAAATTTCTAGCTTGAGTGTTTTATAATAAAAAATGTCAAATGCCTTAAGTGATAAGCATAAGAAACTACTTTGGAAGCTTTAAAATAACATACTTTAAAACAGGATTAATCTAAGTGTATTTTATTAAATGAGTCTTAGTCAAAATCTTACTCTTTTTATGACCAAGAGCATATATTGCTCACATTCTATTTTTATATGTAAATGCAGTTATCCTTGACGTTACATATGTATACGTAAAGGAATAAATGTAAATTTCTGATTCCACAGAAAGTATAAAAGCAAATTTCATTTTTAAATTGTATGTATTTTTTAAATGTTAGAGCATCTTCATTTACTTTTACAAAACACTTTCCTACATCTCATTTAAATCTGCATATAATATAGCAAAGCATGTAAGGAACACAGGCATATATTATTACCATTTTAAGCAAAGACCAGGCAAAGATACCACAGTAGTGAAGCCAGGATTGCTTTTTTGCTTTTTTTTTATTATAAAAGTGATGTACATAGGGGTTAAACATCAGATAGAGTACATTTCTTTTTTTTTGGTCAGTTGTGGGGCTTGAACTCTGGGCCTGGGCGCTGTCCCTGAGCTCTTCAGCTCAAGCCAAGCACTCTACCACTTGAGCCACAGCGCCACTTCATTTTTTGCTTTCTTTGTACTCTTTTCTACTATATATATAAATACCATCAAAGAGAATTTAGATGAAGAACGTAAATTCATATTTCAAGTGACTAAATGTACCAAATACAGTATTCTGAGCATTTATTTTTTGGCAGACATCCTTTGATGTAACACTTCATTTAGCAGTGAAGCTGTTTTAGTACAGACAGGTTAGATAACTTGTCTGAAGTCACAATTAGGAAGTGATGGAGCCCAGAGTGACTTCAAATTCCAAACGTTTTGTGACATTTGTTTACCTGTATCCATTTTCTATCTCTTCCTTAGTAATATAATACATGATACTTAACCATAGTAATGCCATGTAAGTAAAAGACTGTATTCCATAGAATTTCATATGACTAAATTTTTGCCAAAGATATTTGAGTGAATAAAAATACTACACTGAAACTTCCAGAAGCCATACTTGAGTTAAACTTTTCTTAATCCTCCCTCTGAAATGTGTATGCTGCAACAGCATTAACAACACTAGGATACTGAGGACCATATTAGCAAGGAATTGTTACAATTTTAATTGGACATGTACTTTCAATTTTAAAATGTCCTTGTTTGCTTAAAAAGAGGAAAGGGAGTAATAGAAGAGATAAAATACTTCTGGCTAGTTTTAAATACTGTAACTTGCCAAATCAATTTTCAGGATAATTCATGCAAAACCCAGGGTTATTTTTTTTTTACATTTTTTATTGTAAAAATGCCGCACAGAGGGGTTACAGTTACATGTGCAAGGTAATGAGTACATTTCCTATTGAGCATTGTTGCCTCCTCCTTTGTTTTCCCCCTACCATCCCTTCCTTCCCACCTCTATAACTATCCACTGTCCCCCCCATCCTTCAAAGTTGTAAAGTTCTTTTTTTTTTTAAATGATTTTTATTTTTATTTTTTGTCGGTTTTTCAACATTGTGTTTTGTACACGTCATTGTTACAGTGGGTCAACCTGTATCCTTATTTAAGCATTTTGTTTTTTCCCTTCCCCTCCCCGAATTAGAGAAGTGTATATACAAGATGCAGGGCACTGACATCAAATATAATGAAAACAGGGGTTGTACATACCGTGGGGGAGGAACATTTTACAATGAAACAAAAAAAATCACATGATACATTATAAATATGTTAGAAACAATAGCAAGAAAGAAAAAAGATATTTGTGCCCCTATCTTGGGGTTCATTCCGCTTAAGGTCATTTTATATGGTCATATGTACATAGCTTTTGGCCTTTTCGGCTTGTCCTACACATGTACTAGTTATTGCAAATAAGGGAAACCATGGGACCTATGTTTCTTTGGGCCTGGCTTACTTCACTTAAAATAATTTTTTCCAAGTCTTTCCATTTCCTAACAACTGAAGCAATGTCATTCTTTCTGATGGAGACATAGAATTCCAGTGTGTGTGTGTGTGTGTGTGTACGTGTATACACCACATTTTCTTGATCCATTTACCTACTGAGGAGCATCAGGGCATCAGGGTTGGTTCAATATCTTAGCTATGGTAAATAATGCTGCAATAAAGATAGTTGTGCTGGTAGCCTTGTTTGTGATCGTTTGGGTAAATGCCCAAAAGTGGGATTGCTGGGTCATAGGGGAGCTCTATGTGGAGTCTTTTGAGGAACCTCCATACTGCTTTCCAAAGTGTTTGAACAAGTTAACACTCCACCAACATGCAGTAGGGTCCAACCCAGGGTTATTTTGTGTCTGTTTGGCAGTAATGCTCTTGAAAGAGTTCAGGTCTTTCTTTCAATGTGTTCAACTTAGAATTAATGAGTCCTTGCATTCATATGCCCCTCCTATCTAGGCAATCATATTGTGAAAGTACTAAATATGCACAGATAGAGTTGTGAGCCTTACTCTTGATGATCTTACTACTCTTGTGAAAAGTCAGTATAAAAATTATAAAGTGTAATGAAATCTCCTAATAGGTTTTTATATATTAATATAATTTATCTGGCATATTGATTTTTTTATTTTTATTTTTCTTGTCAGTTGTGGGGCTTGAACGCTGGGCCTATACACTATCCCTGAGCTCTTCAGCCTCAAGGTTGGTGCTCTACCACTTGAGCCATACCTCTACTTCTGGTTTTCTATTGGTTTATTGGAGACAAGAGTCTCACAGACTTTCTTACTTGGGCTGGCTTTGAACCCAGATCCTCAGATCTTAGCCTCCTGCGTAGCTAGGATTACAATCCTGAGCCACCTGCGCCCACCTTGACATATTGATTTTTTTAATTGCTTTCTTTTCTTTCTAGTACTGGCTTCATGCATGCTATGCCATGCTCTCAACCTTTTTGTTTAGTTCTTTTTTTCATTTTGGAAGTCCTGGGATTTGAGCTTGTGGCCAAATACTTGCTGATCAGGTGCCCTACTTCTTCTTTTTTTTTTCTTTTTTCTTTTGTTGGTCTTGGGGCCTGAACTCTGGGCCTGGGCACTGTCCCTCAGCTCAAGGCTAGTACTCTATCACTTAAGTCACAGCGCCACTTCCAGCTTTTTTTTTTTTTCCTGCTTATGTGGTACTGAGGGATCAAACGCAGGGCCTCATGCATGCGAGGCAAGCACTCTACCACTGAGCCACCTTCCCAGACCCAGGTGCCCTGCTTCTGAGCCACACTTCCATCCCCCTTTTCACATTATTTTTAGTTAGGGCCTTCCTTCCTGGGTGAACTCTTCTATTGAGATCCACCTATTTTAGGCTTCCTGTAGCTAGAATGATAGATACAGGCCACCATGCCACGCTTCTGTTGAAGTCATGTGGACTTTATTAGTCAAAAGGCTGATTTCATAATCCCAAGAAGCTGACAGGCATGTACAACCACACTAGTTATGGTTTGAGGACTCTCACTAACTTTCCTGCCTGATCTGGCCTTGAACTTCAGTTAAATCTCAGCTTCCCTAATAGTATTACAGGCATCCATCAGTACCCAACTAATTATTTTAGGTTTTTGAGATAGAATGTTACACTAACTTTGAACTAACCTCAAATATAAAATCATCCTTTCTCTGCCTCTCAAGTAGTTGGAATTATAGGCATGCACCACCACTTCTGGTTTTAAAGCTCTTTCAAGTCTAGGTTTTTGCATTAATGGGAGCCCCTGACTTACTACTAAGCTCTTTCATAAGATTTATGTTGTAACAGGAGAGCAAAGTCCCAATGTGTCACTGATGCAGAGAATGTCTGACATGCTGTCAAGATGGTTTGAAGAAGCAAGTGAGGTTGCACAAAGCAATAGAGGACGAGGAAGATCTAGACCTAGAGGTAATTTTTCTTAAATTTAAGTCATTGGAAAGCTGGGAAAAACTGTCATGGAAGCCAGCTTATATTCATATTTACATAATCAAAATCATTGATATTTTTATATATCTATAGTAATTACCAGATTTTAGTATATTTTGTCCCTTCTAGTTCTACAGGCCTTTCTCTTTTACCTATCTCAAAAATAAAATAAAAGAACATGAGTTTTAAGCCCTTTTAAAATGTACCTTGAAAATGGAAATATATAAATTTTATAAGTAAGTTTTCTGTACTTGGAAAGGTTTAACAAGAATGTGCTAGAGATTTTGATTATTTTTTACCCTCCCCCACTTTGATTTGACTGCCTATTTGGTTAATTGTACCTAACCACTAGTGGCTGTTATTGAGATCCTGAAATAATAATTTGTTTTGTGTATATGTATGCATGGATGTGTTTTTTCAAAACATATCTCTTAAGTGTTGTTTTTTAACATTTAAAAATTTGGATTTGCATTAACATGTGTTTTTTAAAGGTGGAACAAATCAGTCTGATGTTTCAGCTCTTCCTACTGTACCTTCAAGTCCTGATTTGGAAGTGGGTGAAACTGCAATGGATGTAGATACTCCAGCTGAACAACTTCTTCAACCGTCTACATCCTCTGCAATGTCAGTTCAGCCTTATTCAGTACCATCTTCCATGGAAAGCCCTCATTCTACTTTGTTGTCTTCTCCAGACAGTGAACAAAGGCAGTCTGTTGAAGCATCTGGACAGCATACACATCATCAGTCTGGTGAGGATTTTACTCAAGTAGGCTGTTCATCTGATGAAATTCTGGTAATGAAAACTTTTTAGGCTGTTTTGAATCACATCAACTTCTTGGTGGAATAAATGATCAAAATGATTTGTAACATGTGAACATACACCTTAAAATTCAGTGAGTTTTATGTAAGTAGCAAGAATTGCATGAATTTTTTAAAATAGCAGGAATCTAATTTACATCAAAGGTTTATAAAGATACGGTAGCAGATGTTTTTCTAGCCGTATTTGGCTTTGAGTCTATATTAGAGTGGTAGTGAAAATAATAGTTCCTTATTGTTAGTCCCACTATATTATTTTACCTCAAGATAATTAATCTTTTTATATATTCTGGATAGTGAATTTGATGTGGCCTCTTATCAACAACAAAATATATTTTACTAAAATAGTTATTTCTCCACTATATACTTGAAAAAGAATATTTCTACCAAATTTTCATCTTCTTAGTACTAAATGTTAGTATCCAAAAATAACTCAAATTCTTTGAAAAATAAAAAATAACTCAAAATTCTTTGAAAATACTATTTTTCTCTCATGTTCAACCTTTTTCCCTCCCAACTATGCAATATACTAATCTTTATGTCTGTAGTGTACTTGGCATTTTAACCTACATTTATATATGTCTGTTTATGTTTATGCATACTTTATCCACATAAATACAACTTTTTAAAATTATTTATTTATTTTTTTCCAGTCCTGGGACTTGAACCTTCAGGGCCTGGGCACTGTCTCTGAGCTTCTTTTACTCAAAGCTATAACTACCACTTGAGCCATAGTGCCACTTCCTGCTTTTTCTGTTTATGTGGGACTGAGGAATTGTAGCCAGGCCTTCATGCATGCTAGACAAGCACTCTATCACTAAGGCACATTCCCAGCCCCCACATAAATATAATTAACAATAAAATGCTGATTTTTAAAGATTCTCCTAAGGAAGCATTTTAGATAGAACTAAAAGTATTACCAAGAAATATAGCTAAAGATACAGCTGTCAGACCTCTAAAGCAAATGCCTATTAAAAAAAATCCTAACAGCTTAGCTGCTAAAACTGTCTCTTTATTCTGCTTTCTCTGGAAACTTATGCCAAATTGCCAAATATGGGGTGTTTTAAATTAAGCAGTGTTTTAGCACTATATCCCATTTTTGGCAATTGATCTTAGTTTCTATATGAATAGAAGCCAGAGTGAATTTTGTAACTGTTAACATTATACATTTTTCCATGATAATAAGCTAAAGCTGAGCTGCAAAAACAAGTTTCCTGTATTCATATTGACAAAGCACAGATGTATACAATTTAAGGGGGAAAATTATTCTGAAAGGTTTGAGAAGTAGAAGCATAAGGAATTAAAAGGTTATTTTGCACAGCAAATAAAATTGGTAGAGACAGAAAATTTTGAAGGGATAATATCTGAAGAAATATTCTTAAAGATTTTAACCAGTTTCAACCTCTGTTACCTGGGCTTGGCCTTTCCCCCTTGGTCAGCTTGTACTTTATCCCTTGAGACACACCTTCAGCCTGGCTTATATGTATGTGTTTCTATGTGTGTTCCTAGGTCTTGAACTCAGGACATGGGTGCTGACCCTGAGCTTTTGTGCTCAAGGTTAGAGCTCTACTACTTGAATTACAGCTCTACTTCCAGCTTTTTTTGGTAGTTTATTAGGGATGAGAGTCGTGGGGACTTTTCTCCAGTCTGCCTTTGACATCCTCAGATCTCAGCCTCTTGAGTACCTATAACCCAATGGTACCCAGCCCGGCCTAGCATTTTCAGAGCTGGATTTTCCTGCCTTTATTGGCAACATTGTTTTTTTATTTTTTAAATTTCATTTTTATTTTTATATTTTAGGTGAAAGGAAAGCCATGAAAGGAAAGTATCCTCTGTAAAGAGAGGTGCTGCCTCAAAGAGGAGTCCCCTGGCAGCCTTCTGAATGAATAGCTAGGATTTTAAGCGTGAGCCTTTTACAACTCCGCTGTTTTTTGTTGTGTTTTTGTTTTTGAGACAGTGCTTCATAGCCCAGGCTGGATTCAAATTCATGATTCTCCTGCTGCTTCAGTCTCTAAAGAGCAGGTATTACAGATGTTCACTATCACACCCAGCTTAGTTGTGTTTTTTTCTTAAATACAGTTGAGTTGATTCTTTTGGAATTTCATTTTCGTTTTTTTTGTTAGTTGTGGGGCCTAAACTCTGGGCCTGGGTGCTGTCCCTCAGCTCTTCAGCTCAAGGTGAGCGATCTACCGTTTGAACTACAGTGCCACTTCTAGTTTTCTGGTAGTTAATTGCAGATAAGCGTCTCATGAACTTTCCCACCAGGTTGGCTTTGAACTGCAATCCTCAGATGTCAGCCTCTTGAGTAGCCATGATTACAGGTGTGAGCCACCAGCACTAGGCTCTCTTTTACTTTTACCATGGATATTTCATACATTTTCATGCCACACTTCAAATTGCTGTATCTCCAGTCTTTAGTGTATTAGATATTAAAGTATTTTTTATGATGAACATATTATCATTTCAAAAAAGTAAACATATTTTTAACTGGAAGATTACTGAAAGAATTTTGCTTATCTAAACTGAATAATCAGTTTTTGTGTTTCAAAGATAGTATCATTGTTAATGAAGAAGATTTGAGGACATATATTTAAAGGTTATATTCTGTAATTGTTCTGACAGTAGCCCTTTCAGGAGTCCAACATTTCAACAGTAAGGACTTGTGTGTTTTGTTCTGTTTTGTTTTGTATTTTTCCCAATCCTTTTGCATTTAACATAGCCTAAGTCCCAATGGTTTGATTAATATTGAGAATTGTCTTTTGGATGAGTGTAGTAGGTAGCAGTGTCAACCATGATTTCTATTAATATATTTCTACTTATGTGTTCTATAAACATAGAGAAAATGAAAACATTTGTTTCTGTCTTTATTTGTCTTGCTATGAATACCTCTTTATGTAAATGTTCATGACTTTTCTTCATATCCCTTTCATTTTCTTTGTCATTTTAATTAGTGAAGGAAAGGGGCAATGAGGATGTGAAAGCCACCTGGCAAAACTCTACCTGTGGTTGAACTTGGCTGCTTCCCTCAGTCTACAACTGAATCACCAAGTAATAGTGAAGAAAATAATGACCCCAGATTTCAGTGGGTTGCTCAGCAGTATTAAAGTAGCCTGCCTTTCAACTCATTTTGCTGCCCCAGCAACATGTCATTTTACCCCTTACGTTTTTCAAACTTTTTTTTGGTGTGTGATACTGGGGTTTCGAGGCCTTCTACTTGCTAGAGGGCACTCTTCTATTTGAACCCCCCAGCCCTTTTTATTTTCATAATTTCCAGTGGGTTGGCAGCCTAAGATCCTTGAATTCACATTTCTTTCTCATTACTGTGAAGACAGATGCATACCACCACAACTAGCTTATTTTCAAGATGAAATCTTGCAAACTTTCTTTTTATTTATGTTTTTTATTGTAAAAATAGTGTACAGAGGAGTTACAGTTACACAAGGTAATGAGTACCTTTCGTTTTGAGCATTGTTACCTCCTTCTTTGTTTTTCCCCTACCATCCCTACCTTCCCCACTTCCCTAGTTCCTCCCTCCCCCTGCAAAGTTCGTTTTCAACATAGTGTCTTGTGGGTAAACCTATATCCTTATTTCAGCATTTTGTTATTTCCCTTCCCCTCTCCAAATTAGAAAAATGTATATTCAAGATGCAGGGCACCAGAAGTCTTACAAACGTTCTGCCTAGGCTGGCCTCAAACTGTGATCTTTCCAAGCTCAACTTCTTAAGTAGGATTACAAGTATGACCACTGGGCCTAGCCATGTCTCTCAAATTTTTAACCATTCATCTTTCTTTTTTCCTTTTGGTACCAGTCCTGGGGCTTGAACTTAAGGCCTGGGCATTGTCCCTGAGCTTTTTTTGCTCAAGGCTAACACTCGACCACTTGATCCACAGCTCTCCTTCCAGCTTTTTAGTGGTTAATTAGATATAATAGTCTCATGAACTTTCCTGTCTGTGCTGGCTTTGAACCATGATCCTCAGATCTCAGCCTACTGAGTAACTAGGATTACAGGCATGAGCCACTGGTAGCCAGCTTACATTCAACTTTATCTCATTTTAGCTGCAGAGTTTCATTTACAGTGAAAAGAAAAACATTCACTTTCTTGCTATCCAATCTACTATTTTTCCATCATCTTTACTCACATTGTGATAGAATCAGAAACACATCTTGGAGGAAATGTATCTTTGTCAGATGCTAGCTAGTACAGTTTCTATTTCCTTGAAGCTTCTCAAGGACTGTGCTCTTACTTCTTTATCATTATTAATACCAGTTTTCTTTCCTTTCAGCCTCATACATGCTTTTTTTCCCCTCTTTTTTCTTGCTCAGTAATTTTTTTGTCTGTCCTGGGTCTTGAACTCTGGGCCTGGGTGCTGTTCCTGAGCCTCTTTGTACTCAAGGCTAGTGCTCTACCACTTGAGCCACAGTGCCACTCCCTTCTCTTTTTTCTTAAAAAAAAAATCTGCTGTTAAGCTTCTCAAATTCTCCATAGCTTCTCTACTGATTTTTTCTCTACTCCTTTTATAAAGTCTTCAAAAGTGTTGTTTACCTGTACTGCCTCTTATCCTATTTATTCATCTGCCACCTAGAATCTGTTTTTGAATCTCTAGTCCCTTTTTGTCAAAGCCACCAATGACCTACATCTTGTGAAATTTAGAGGATATTTGTATTAGATCTCAGTGGATTTTTTTTACCCAGTTGCATTTAATATAGTCTTCTGCTTTCTTGAAACATTTTATGATACCCTATTTGCCTGTTTACTGTTAATATCAGTTGTAGCTGGTTTTTAATAGCCATTAGTGTTTCTTGTTCTATCTGTGTTTGAGTTTAATAGTTGAACCCCTGAGTCCTGGCCCTCTTGACTTCTCTATCCTTAGGTATTTATATCGTTAGCCCTTAGATATTAAAATCTTCTATAAATATAAGTCTTTTAGAGGTATATGAACACATTATCAACACTCTGATTTTATACTATGAACTCAGACTCAAGTGATTCTATTTTGATAATTTTTAGTTAGTTTTGAACATGTTAATTTTATTGTGTTCAAGCTAAAACTTATTTTAGCTTCATGCCTTTCCTGTCCCCTAATTGATTCTATCTTAGACCTTTTAAATGGGTTAATAAATTATAGTACCACCTCACTACTTGCTCATTTCAATAACCCATGAGTTATTTTTATTCTTTTCCTTTCTTTATGTGCCACACACAATTTATTAGGAAGTCCTGTTGGTTCTATTTCTAAGATGTATTTTACTTCTTTTCATCACACTATCATTTGTCTAATTGTTCTCCCATCATCTTCTCTTGTTCCTTTATTAATTGTCCTTCATGAAGCCGTTAGAATGTTTAAGATGTTAAATCATATATCTTTTTAAAAACGTTCAGAGAAAGCTGATTATATTTAGACCTTGTAAAATCTGTCTAAAAAGAAGGTACTTTGAATTTTTTACTATAGACCTGTTAGCCTGGCCTGTGCCAACTACTCTAGCTTTATTTCACTTTCTCTCTCTTTTTTTTTAATCTCCTGATGATCATTTCTCTTTAGAAATGCTGATTTCCTTTACATTCCTTTATTGTGCCAGTCTCTCTTTTACCTCTTTCTTTGTTTTTGATTATGAGCCTATTGTTTCTGTACCCAGAAATTTTTCTTAACATGTGACTAGTTCTTTTTCTATAAGTTACAGCTCAAATACAACTAAGAAGAGGTCTTTTATAGCCCAAATGGAGTCCTCTTTCTCTTCTACTCTTCATATTTTTTTTGTCAGTTGTGGGGCTTGAACTCTGGGCCTGGGCACTTTCCCTGAGCTCTTGTGCTCAAGGCTAGTGCTCTACCACTTGAGCCACAGTGCCATTTCCAGTTTTCTGGTGGTTAATTGGAAATAAGAGTAATCCTTAGATCTCAGCCTCCTGAGTAGCTAGGATTAAAGGCAGGATCCACCAGAGACCAGCTAAAAATTTTTATATTTTATAAACCTATTGATTTCTGGAAAAGAACTTATAAAAATGTATTTTTCTTATTTTCACTAATTTGTCTTATTTCTCTTACCTACACTATGCCGTCATGGTAAGGTTGTTGTCTGTCTTCACCCTAATCCCTCTTTAAAGATTCTATAAAGGTTTTATGAGAAATGTAGTAATCTTTGCACTGAGAGAGGCTGAGAAGTATATCTTCAGTTATACTTCAGTCTTTAGAATTTCATTAACTCTGCCTATTTCCTGTTTGCCTATTTGATGATATCTAGGAGAGTTGCTTTGCTTACTTAATCTATTTCTTTTATCTTATGGGACAAAGTATTTTTTCTTAGCTTGTTGCAAAAATATTTTAATTTCTGGATATAGTTTTAAGATAATGTGATTTTTCTATATAAATGAATATGTAAGAATAGGTACTAAGTATGGGTAGGATAAAAAGGAACTGATGGCAGAAGTGAAGTGATTATACAATAAAGTATGACCTGAAGAATAGTATATGTAGAGAGGACTACAAAACTGGCTGAAGGTTTTAGAACTGAATAAGGACAGTAAATAGATGGGTGAAATTTGAAATCAATTGGTAAGTTTTTTTCTTTTGTTTTTGCTTATTCACTTTTTGTATTCTTGAATTTTATTTCAATTTATCTCTCAGACCATGTGAAATTATATTTGGCATATACATACCCTGAATTTAATGAGAATATTTTATTTTTATACATGTGCATTGATTGAACATTTAACAAAATGTGGCTTTTAAAACTGTTATAAAATTGTGTTTTTAAAGTAAAAAAAGTGACTGGGTTGAAATTATATAGGTTAAATGATACATTAATTTTATTTATAAAAAGCATTTCAAAATATACAGTATTATCTTTTTTTCTCAGTAATACTTATCAGACATCTCTGAGTTGTTTCCTAAAGTAAGCTTGGGAAAGTTTTCAGTGTATTATTTCTGAATATTTCCCATGTTTAAAAGCTTCTTTTTGTTGAGTGCCAGTCGCTTATGAGGATCAAGTGGTAAAGCTACTTGAGAGATAGTTTCTCTCTTTTCTGCCAGGAAAAAATCAGAGAGACTCTATCTCCAATTAACTAGAAAAATCCTGGATGAGATGTATGGAAGGATTGTTATTGTAATTAAGCAGACTACACATACTACAACAGTTTAGTTTTTTAATAATTATAATTTTAAAGATATGTACAATTATGTATTGTGTGGATTCTTGATTGTTTACAAATGATTCTCCTCAGATTCACAAATTTATTTAGGAATATACAGAATCATTATAACTAAATTGAGTCATGTAAAAAAATTACTAGGGGATTATAGGGAATTAAGGACTCTTCAGTACAGTATATCAAAAGCAGATTTTTCTAAGCCAGGATGTCTAGATTATAGTTTGTTTAAACAGGATCATTGTCTAATCAGACTATGTATAACATCTGTATAGGTTAGAAACAAATGCGGAGATATTAGTCTGTTAGCCACACTGGGGAATCTGAAGAAGAGGGAAACAAACTTGTAATTCATTGAAGGTAGACCAGTTCCATGAGGAAAAATGCATGACCAGAATAGGAAAAAAAGGATGACCAGGATAGGAAACAATTTGGGAGTAGAAGAAAGGTTGACAAAGTCCCACTACTTTAGCTTAAAAAGAATCTATTGTACAGGAAGAAGCCAATAATGTAAAGGCATGACTCAGGGTTAGAACCAGTCACCTTTTATTGGGTCAACTGCATCTGTTTATCTTTTTCTCCTATCTCAGTGGAATTAAACTTTAGGGTGAATAGCCTGAAACACTCACAAAAAAACCTAAAAATTGTATTAGTACAGTTCCTGATACCTTGTTGGCCTGTTTTCAAAATTCAAACCAAAGTAATTTATTACATTAGTTTTTTAATTTGGTTTTATGTTAACAAAATTAATTCACTAAACACTTTTATGTATTTATAAATACTGTGTTTATATATACATTTTAAGGGATATAATGTGTGTATGTATATCTTTCTTTAATATTTAAACTGCTAAACATTTTGTTTATTTCACTATATCTGGTTTCCTTTTTTTTAATTGTGAAAATACTGTACAGAGGGGTTACATATCTGGTTTTCAATACTTGCCTGAAGGTTAACTATGGGATGACCTCTTTTTATTGTAATTTAACCTGTTGAGGGAAAGCCATCATACAACTAGCCTTAAAAGTAGACTTCTTCAAATAGTCCTGTAAATATTAAGTAACTGGCTTATAAGATTTCATAACTAAATCTTTATAGAGTATTAGTGTATGTACTGTGTATTAACTATAACACCAAATGGTTCTAGGATAGAAAATTCTACCCTCATACACCATTTTAGCAGCTCAAGAGAGAAACTAATGAAATTGGGTGAACTTTGGGGGGTTTTCTCTTAAGTAGTATTTGATTAATATGATAAATTTCATAATTTTTAAAGCATAAAATGACAAACTATATGACTATATAACCGATGCTTCATTTTATGATGCTAATAGCATTACTGTTATGCTGACTATAAATTTGACATCTGTACAGATCTAAAAAGAAAGGACACATGAGTCAATGTTTGGTTGTCATTACATTCTGTCATACTTGTCAATGGCAAATCTTTTAGGAAGAACTACGAATGAAAGACTACCATGATAATGGAATTGTTAATAATATCTTAACTACCTGTCAGCTTGTTAAATTATAACTTATATGTTATGTATCTGTAATGTATGTTATAAGTTATAGCTTAACTACCAGTTGACTGTTGAATAAAGATAAGTACCTCTGGTACAGTTGACTCCTGAGATAAGAAACCAGGTTTTGCTTCCTTGCCAAGTTTCTGTACTTTGTTGCTTGAAGCCTACATATTCCCACTGTCAGCTGTCTGTAACTATCAGCCTCTTTGCTTATATTCTCTGCCTTCCCTTAGGTTATACCTAAAGTTGAAGTTTTTTCTGTACCTGTACCAAACTATTTTCTTTTTCCTGTGTGTGTGTGTGCGTGTGTGTGTGCGTGTGTGTGCATGTGTGCGTGTGTGCGCACGTGCACGCGTGCGTGCCTGCTGTCCCTATGCTTTTTTGCTCAAGGCTAATGCTTTACCACTTGAGAGACACAGTTCACGTCCAGCTTTTTGCTGGTTAATTGGAGCTAAGAGTCTAACCGACTTTACTGCCCAGGCTGGCTTTGGACCACTGTCCTCAGATTTAAGCCTCTTTAAATAGCTCAGATTATAGATGTGAGCCATCATCACTAGCCCCAACTGTTTCCTTTCATGCACTGGAACCCAAGGAAATTTTTTCCTGTCTGCTTCTTTTCATCCATTACCTTTTTCCCTCTCCTCCATTAAACAATTTTTTCCATCAGAACATACTCTTCCCCAATAAAACACACAACCCTTCCTTGATTCTTTCTTCCCCAAATTAAAACACACAACTCTTCCTTGACTATTTCTCCACCATCTTACACTGAAACAGCGTTTTTTCTGCTGTCATCAATGACTTTTGTGCAATGAAAGTCAAACAGTTAGATCTCAGTTGAATCTTTCTCAGTAGTATGTCACCAGCATCTGATCAAGCTGCCCAATTTGTCCTTCTAGACACACTTTTGTTAGTTATCCTCTATCACTCAGTTCTTTAATCTCCTTTCTGGATTTTTCCTTCATATTCTTTGTCTCTTTAAACATTGAAATTTTCCAGAGTTCTCTTCTTTGATGTATTCTCTGTCATCACTTACCGTCTAGAGTGCTTAAACAACATCACCAATGATACCCAACTTTTTATCTCTTGTGAACCCTAGGGTATTATGTTGAGGGTCTACTTATTTGTTCCAATTGCATGTCTATCAGTTCTTTATTTCATTCTAACATGACATCCATTCATTGTTCTTCATTTCAGTAAAGGGGAACTTTATTTCTAGTTACCTAGGCCAAAACTTTAATTTTGCATCTAACCTATCATCAAATTTTGTTACCTTTATTTTTGAAATATATCTCATATCTTGAAACATATCCTCCAGTGCATTTACACTTGTATTTCCTTCTACCTGGAATACTCTTCCTCTCTGTAGCCACATGGTCTACTCCCTCACGTCTTTAAGGTCTTTGTTTTTTTTAATGGAACTTTATAAAACTCCCAACCTGTGTCCTGCCAATTTAATTTATAGCTGTTATTCCCACTCATCATACCATGAGTGTGTGTTCACAGATGATTATTTCCCCCTCAGAATAAAACTCCACACAGGAATAGGTATTATTTTGTTGAATAGGTATTATATGTTGAATACTTTAGTCATCCCTAAACCATCATAGTAGGCATTCCACAAATATCTTTTCATGGAGTTTCATGTATTTTTTCTTTTCTTCTGTATAAATTTTTCTGACAAATATTAGTTTTGCTTTGAATTTTTTGAAAGACAGTTCTAATACAAAAAGAAACATTTAACTAAGTATATGCTATATGATTTTTGCTTTTAAAAAATCTAATAAATTATGAATTGTATTCAAATGCTTAACTTTTAATCATTTTAATTATCATTTGGTTGAAATTAGTAAAGTTAGTAAGTTTTGGGGCCTAGGTAAGGTAATTTCATTTATGTTATTATCTCTTTCCCAATAACATTTTGCTGTAAAAGAAAAATAATTATTGAGGAATGAATGTTCAGTTTAAAATCTTATGGGCTGAGGGTATAGCCCAGTGTAGAGATGTGTTTGCCATACACAAGGACCTAGATTTAATATCAGCACCAAATAAAATAGTCTTTTCTTTATAGAAGACTTTCTTTTCAGTTTTGGGGTACTTGAATATTCTGAGAAAAATATTCTATGTCTAATTCATCTTGGTAAGGAGAAATATTTGAATGTTTATATGTATAGTTTGTCTCATAGTTGAATGACCTTTTTAGTACTCCTTTGTGAGACATGTTTTATTTACATTTTTCCTTTTATAATATATAATTAATTTCTTACTGTTCTATATTTTATTACTTTCTTTTCACTTTTCTTTTCCTGTCTGTATCAGAATTCTTAAGGGGGCCTGAGATAGCTTTGCTTCGTAAACGCCTGCAACAACTGAGGCTTAAGAAGGCTGAGCAGCAGAGGCAGCAGGAGCTGACTGCACACACCCAGCAGCAGCCTTCTACTTCTGATCAGTCTTCACTTGAGGGCTCTTCACAAGACCCTCATGCTTCAGGTTATTAATATCAAGTGTCCTTAAGCAACTGGTAGAGTCAATCTTTAGTGCTGCTGCTGTGTAATAAGATGCTTTCCTTGCCCATTGAGAAAGAAAGCTAATGTGCTTGCAGCTTGGTTTTCAACATCTCATGTAAAGGGGCAGAGTGGCAGCAGCATTTGCCAGCGATGTCAATTTAAAATGACCTCTTCTTTGTAATATGTTTGAAGAGAGGCACCTATTTGTTACTTTTACAACCAGCAAGCTACTTTCTAATAATTGTCTGCTAAATTTTGAGCCTGCATTGATATTTCTGTTGAAATTTCTTATATGCTGAAATGAATCTATGCTGTTAGCTCTTTTTCCTTCCCTTACTCCTCACCCTCTCCTCCTTCATAGATAAGTATTTTTATATAAACCCAGTGAAGCTAGTTTTTAGAATTATAGTATTGTTTGTCAATACTTGCATGCTGACTCACTTATTCCCTTCTGCCATAATTTGAGATCTAATATTTTCTTATTCTTCCCACACATAATCAGATACCTGTATGTAGAGCTGCAAAAACTATAGTTCCTTTTCCTAGTCTTCTAGTATCAAATTCTGATATGATAAAAATGAAAATGATCTTTGCCACTGTAGAATATTTTAATGGCCGAATTAATTTGAGATCAGGAAAATTCTTGATGTCCATATACATTTGTTGAGAGGATAATCAAAGATCTAACACAAAATAGCTTGTCACCCTAGTTCAAGGTGGAAAATAGGTACTATAAATCCTATAGTGTAGGTTTATAGAGGGTTGAAATGTTCATTTAAGTTCTCATATTCATGAATTCATATTACCTTGATATATTTATTCTGCTACCATAAGGAGTGATGAGTTTGGATGTTAATTACTTTGAGAACTCTGATGTAGCTTCTTGGAATTAATATGTACTATATGTGAGTAGAATAGGATGACCTCCACTACACAAATATCTGTATCAGTACTGCTTCAGTAGAAAAAGCCCATTAAATAATACTATGGTAAAATAAGTTTAAGTCTCTATTATGCAGATAAGATATTTGAGACAAATGTCATGTACTTAATTAATTTACAATTCTGTGTTATATTAATTAAAGGATTTCATAGAAAAAATTTTAATCAGATTAATGATATTTGTTAACAGAGCAGTTTGATATGATTTCATGCTATATATAATACCTGGCCAAAGTGCTTTAAAAATAAAAAGAAATTATGAGGCATAAAGACCAATGTGAGGAAAATAAATATCTTGACATATGTTTAAATGCCAAAATATTACAGTAACAAACAAGTATTAAAGATAATTTGGAAATAAAACAGAATAAAATAAAACAAAATGTTCTTGCATTAGCAAGAACATAGTAGAGATTAGAAAACTATTATGATACTAGCTGTTTGAATATAATTCTAAAACTTTGGTTTGAAGCAGGTTCTTTTTTTACAATTAGAAATTTAGGGTGCTTGTATGGTCTTTATGAAATAAACTATTTTCCTACATTTAATCATTCTGATTAAATAATATCTAGATACTATATATTACTATAGGATACTAGTAGTAGATATTATCTAGGTACTAGTATTTGTATTGATCTTTTAATAGTTAAAGTTGAGTAAAAGGACATTCGCCGGTTTCTAAGTTGAGAAACATGATCTCTTCTTTGTTATTAAGTAAGTTTTTGCCCTTTAAGGCTGCTCACATGATCCAATCTTAGCAGCCCTTACTGCTGTCACCTAGTATATGTTGATCCTTTTGCCTGAAAGGTAATATATTTTGTATCTTAGGTGTTTAACATTGCATTCATCTGAGGCCCCTAGTCTAATGTATAACATGTCCTGTATTTTTTGCTAGCACTACTTCTGTCTTGTTTCCTCACATGTCATAGGAACCTTGCTCATAGTTTAAAGACTTAAAAACAATGTAATAACAGATCATTAATAAAATCTGTACACTTTGTCCATTTAGTAAACTTTGGATATGAAGCAAAATGAGTTGGCTTAATGCAAAATGAATTTCAGAACACACATTAGAAAAATACAGAAGAAGGTGGCTCAGTGGTAGAGTGCTTGCCTTGCATGCATGATTCCTCAGCACCACATAAGCAAAAAGAAAAAAAGCCGGACGTGGCGCTGTGGCTCAAGTGGTAGAGTGCTAGTCTTGAGCTGAAGAGCTGAAGGACAGCACCCAGGCCCCATGACCGGACCCCCCCTCCAAAAAAAAAAGGAAAAGAAAAATACAGAAGAATTAAATTTATCAAATTCAACAGAGAATAGATTTTAATTACCAATTATAAAACTTTTATACTTAATGATTAGATACAATTTTTTATAAGTGGTTAGTGTAATAGTAATTAATCCATTTTCCCATAATAGGTTTTACCACCCACTATCAATAGAAAAAGCCTTTAAACTATTTCTAGATTTTAGTTTATAAATAATAGAATGTGTGTCTCTTGTATATAAAAAGCATTTTTCACTATGCCTTGATAGCTGGAGTTTCAGTAAGTTATGATGTGCCACAAATTATGTCTCTGTTATCTTTCCATTTATTTAGAAATTTTAGCAAGCATAGGAAGAGTGTGAACATTGATAAACAATTTATCCTCTTTTTTAAACATAGGATTAATGGGAATCTTTTGTAAAGGATGTGATGTAAGATAAATCAATAATATCTAATTTCTGTAGGAAAAAGAGATTAAATCACTTTGCAGAATTAATAATCTATGTTTTTAGTTGGGTTCAAGTAGGATGGAACCTGATATAAATTATAATACAGATAGAATATTATCTATTTAGTTGTTAGTATTTCGTGGCAATTGAAGATTAAGACACTGAATTTTCTATGTCAAGTAAGTTAAATAAAAGAGAGGTTAGAAAACTTTTAAATAATGGTTTTCCTCCACCCCTTCAACTGTGAGAATTTTCATGAATATACTCCTGAAACTAATACAGTCTTATGTGGAAGTTACAGTTCAAAATATATCTAACTGGACTGGGGATGTAGTTCAGTAGTGGACTCCTTGCTTAGCACATATAAGGCCCTTGGGTTTGATTCTCAGCAGTGACATTCCCCTCCCCAAACAAAAGAACAAGTGGCACTGTTGTTATTTAAACATGAAGGAAGATTTTAAAAAAATCATGATCCCTGCTGCTTATGGTAACCCCAAGGCTCTTCTGCTCCTGGAGGTCTAATTTGAAAAATTCATGTTCTAAAAGAGCTTTTGACAACCATAAATACTTATCTTTTAAACTGAATTTCCAAAAGTATAATTTTCATAATCTTTGAAAATATGTTAGTTTAGCTTTAGTTTTTTTTAAGTATAGAATAGAATAACTCATTTTCTAGACTGTAAGGAAATTGTCATAATGAATAATACACAAAATTACTCAGTTTAGAAAAAATCTCGTTGTACCCCAGGCTGGCCTTGAACTCAATATGTCACCCAGGCTGGCCCTGAGTTTAGCCTCCTAAGTGCTCAGATTACAGGTATGTGTTACCATGTTCAGCTCTGTGATTTTTTACTCACCAAAAGGTAAGCTTTCTTTCATTACATCACTGCCTAGATATCAAAGTGACTTTATGTCTAGATGACCTTAGGTGGCTTGCTTAACTGTTCTATCCCTCAATTTCCCAACTAAATGTATTTAAATAATGGCAGCCTGCTATAATTTGGAAGTGGAATAAGGGTGAGTTAGGTAATACCAAATAACAGTTTTTAGTACTTTAAGGAGATAAGTATCTTACTTACAGTATCTTTCCCTTACCAATGCAGAATGTCCTCATGTCAAAGCTTTTTTAAGGTTGTATGCTCAGGGCATATGAACCATATGTGTATTTATTAAATGACTGCCCTATGCAACTATGACAGAGGCATTCTGCATGTGGTTGATTTTAAGCCCAGCTCTTCTTTTCCATTTCAGATCCCCTGAAGTCATGGGTTGCTGGCTCCTGCTCAGAGTGACAGCACCCTGTGGATTCTGCTGGTACTGGCCCGACCACCACAGAGCCCCACTGGAGCATGGAGCCAGCCTAGAGAGGGTCAGGTAGGAACTGTTTTTTCTCTTTATGGCACGGTTTTGCCAATTGGAAAAAAAGGGAAGCATTTATACCCCAAAAGGGTATAAACATTGGTGATAATTTTTGAAAAAGGGCTTTTCAAAACTGAGCCATATTGGAAAAATCAGCATTTAACTGTATCCTATGCAAGCAGGCTGTATATATCAGATTCCCTGGTGTTCAAAATGATGGTTGCCTTGTGACACTTTTTAAAGGGTATGTTAGACTCATGTTCTTAGGATATAAAACATTAGACTCATATTTGTATATGTAGTTAATAAATTAGATAGGCTGTTGGCTTAGTTCTGCAAGCACTACTTAACTACCTTGAGTTGACAGAATTTTAAAGTAGACAATGTCTTTTTGAACTTTAAATTGTAATATGCTCCATAGTTTTCAGATCTCTGTACCATTATTTTTCAATCAATATCATGTTTTGAGAAACAGGAAAGTAGTAGTAATATTAATCTACTCTTTCTTATATGCTATCTAGCTAATTTATATGAATTATCTTATTCATTAAGTCTTTTTACAAGGGCACTGTATGGTTGATAGTCTCATTATGCCCTTTTTACAGATGTAGAGAATGAGACTTAGACAAGTGAAATAATTTGCCCCAGTGTTTCAGTATTCCCGAATGGAACTCTATGTCCAAACCCAAGAAGTCTGGCTGAAGAGTTCTTATTGTCTGTTAGACTATAATTGTCTATAATTTTCTTAGGATCTAACTACAAATTTTTGGAACTACATAGCAATTGATCACAATATACTCTTACGTGTAATACTGAATGAACTTTTGCTTAAAGTTTATTTCTACCTTAAAAATAATATATTCTAAAAAAATAAAAATAATACATTCCACATATATTTAAATAAGCTAGCTAACCATATTGCATTTAATAGTAAATTTTCATTTTTTATTGAGATTATTTTGTGATGGTGCTTTTTCTTTTCTTTTCTTTTTTTGGTTGGTTTTGGGGCTTGAACTCTGAGCCTGAGCGCTGTCCCTCAGCTCTTCAGCTCAAGGCTAGCGCTCTACGACTTGAGCTACAGTGCCACTTCTGGTTTTCTGGGGTGGTTTATTGGAGATAAGAGTTTCACAGACTTTCTTGCCCAGGCTGGCTTTGAACCACAGTCCTCAGATCTCAGCTTCCTGAGTCACTAGGATTACAGGCGTGAGCCACCAGTGCCCAGCCATGATAGTGCTTTCTAAAAGATAGTTTACAAAGAGAGTAGAGTATACAAATAATTGAAACAGTTTTAATTAATAATTACATTTTTAGTTATTCTGATGACTATCTTCTTAATGTTTGGAAATACTTCTGTAACACAGAAGTGGCATTGTATTTGTGAATAGTGATACAAAAGTATGTCACTTAACATTGCATTGCTACTTAGATTATAAATAAGATAATGGCAGTGACTAAAAGAGATTTCTTCATTCATTTTCACTTTTTGATGTAAGAAACAACAAATAATTATCCAGAAATATGAAATGTCTGTGGCAGAATGAAATCCTTTTTAATTACTAGTGCTTTTCTGTCTTATATAAGCTTTTAAATATTTTAAGTTCTTCAAATCTGTAAACAATTTTGTGGAGAGGAAAGGATTCTAGATTCTTTATCATTGTATTTTCAGACTTACTCCTTTCCTAAATTTTATTAAGAAATTAAGATACAATTTATTTTAATAAGATTGATAAATTCTATAATACTTGTAGAAAAAATAAAAGATTTCCTGGTGAGTTTATAGTTGTCTTAGGGTTCTTAATTATTAAATGAGAGCACAAAAGGAAAATATTGTATTTTATGATGCTTTTAGAGGAGGTTTTTCCTAATATTCATTTTACTGAATAAGTTTTACTTTGAAGAATAATTTTATTTCTAAACACTAACTTATCTGTTCTTCAAAAACAAAGTAGATGGCAGTCTTGAATCCAACTCTGAAATGAATAAATGAGAAGTTTCAAAAAGGAAATTAAATGTGTAGATTAACTGAAGTATCATCTTTCCTGCTTTTTTGTGTGTAATGAAGACTAGATTGTTTTGATGAACACATGATAAGGACAAATAAAAGCTATCAGAAATCTAGGAAGACAAAATGTGAGCAAACTGGTATGATATTAGAAGATAGAAGATTTAAAGTTGATATAGTTGATAGTAGTAGCAGGATTTGGATTTCTTAAATATACAAATGGGAACAAATTATATAAAACTGATGTGAATCCTGGATATATTGCAGCATCTCTCTTAGCTATGTAGTTAGTTAAGAACAGTAAGTCTTCACTTAGAACATCTTTTTTTCTGGAAATGAAATGTCATATGAGCAAAGCTGGTGAACATCTGAAAGTATTTCTTACTAAGAAAAACAAGAGCATAAAATATAGGAATTAGGAATTGTTACCTTGAGGAAGAACTGTGCTTATTACACACGTTTTTCCTTTTATTGTTTCTCCGGTGGGACATTGGGAGCTTTTACAGGTTCTCTTTCCAAAAATGCTTGAGAACCAGGAGTATTTCAGAGCTTTTGGATTTTGGAATGTTTGTAGAAACATAATGATATTTTGAGGATGGGACCCAAGTCTAAAAAAAATTATTTTTGTTTCCTGTAAATCTTATATACAAATTTTGAAGGTAATTTTATACAGTAGTTTTAGTGAACCTGTGTTTTGATTATTATCTCTCACAGAAGGTTGTCTGAAGAATTTTCTACTCATAGTATGTCTAAAATTTTTTTTTTATTTTGGAACATTTCAAATTTCAGATTTTTTTATTAGGAATGTTCAACCTGTATCTTCCCTAGTGCTTTCCTTATGTTACTAGATCACTAAGCTTGAAGAAGGAGAAAGGAGAAGCTTAGACCTAAAAAGTATTGTCTGATTCTCATCAGAATAACACTGACCAGCTCCAAAGGAATGCTCTTTGTATTTTATTGTGCTGCCTTCTTTTATGCCAGTGTTGTTCAAATAATAGAAGCTAATTGTAAAATAAATTCTGTTATAGAAGCCTAGTATGTCCAAAAGATAAAACCAAAACTGTTCTATTTGAAGCCAAAGTAGAAAGCCCAGACCATTAAGCTTTCTTCTTGCTTCTCTTTTTCTTTCTCCACCAGGTTCCTCTATAAAGAAACCTAAGCTTTCACAGAGTATAGTTTAATATGCACAATGTACTCTATAGAATTTTAAAAGTTTTGTGTGTTTCACTAAAGGTAATTAATTCATTGAATATTTTCCTTACAAGTCATTTTCTTTGTTAAACATTTTGACTCCTTGTTCAGCTCATGGCACAAAAACAGCATCTCACAGTGTAGTGAGCATCTCATTTCATGCTTTGAATCCTCCAA
Source organism: Dipodomys ordii (assembly GCF_000151885.1). Classification (NCBI taxonomy): domain Eukaryota; kingdom Metazoa; phylum Chordata; class Mammalia; order Rodentia; family Heteromyidae; genus Dipodomys; species Dipodomys ordii. The sequence continues at coordinate 13,517,338 of NW_012267273.1, forward strand.
GGCAGGATGAGAGCCATCTTAAGGAGCTTGAGAGGGAGTTTGAGAAGTGCAAGGAGTCTTCTTTTTAGTGGAAATACTCCCATTTCTAATTCTTTGCACCTTGTGCCTGTGCTAAATGAATTTGATAAAAGGTATGTGCATGAAGTAGAATATTTTCTCAACTCATTCTCAAAATTGCTAAAAGCTTGCCTGAAATAACATATCAAGCACATGACCCTGCTTACTCACTGCTTGGAAAACATACCACAAGTACTTACTTCTATTCCCTGCCCTTGTACATTTGTTTCTTAAGCTAAGAGATGATCATGTCATTGCTGTGCAGTTTTCTGCTGCTTACTTTTAAGTTGAAATCTCATTTTTGTTTCAGATTCTCCTCCTTCTGTGGTTAACAAACAGCTCGGATCCATGTCACTTGACGAGCAACAGGGTGCGTGCAACAAGAGATGCGCTATGCCCATTCATTCATAGTTTTATTACAATGCATAAACAAGTTCTTTTTCACTTTTTCATAGCATTTCATTTGAATATTATAGTCAGTGTTTTGTGGTCTAAATTACCCTAGCTGGTTCTGTGTACACAAGGCCCTTTTGACTTATACAAAATAAGTTTTGTGTAATCAAATTTCTACTTTTGACTTTTTACATCAACTTTAAATTTTCTTCCTATTGTAATGGATATAAATATCCACTTTAATTTTAGGATATATTATAAAGTTGTGTAGAATTGTGGGTGTTGCTCATTTAAGAAAGGTATTTGATCATAGAAATATTTCATATTACTAGAGTGTTACAATAATCACACAACTTCCTTTTATGTTGCACTTATCTGGTAGTCAAACTCCTGATAGCTTTAATTATAAGTAATATACTTATGAGCTCAGAGATAAACACAAAGCCACCAATCAGAAAGGAAAAAAGCTTCTACTTTCACTTGTGATTTCTGTAGAAGAAGTATAGAATATGCCTCAAAGCCTTGAGGAAGACTCAGTGAAATAGATTCTTATCAGGTTTTATTACTAACAGATCTAACACATCACAGAGAGAGACTGGTAAAGGAAGATGTACTGAAAAACAGGAGTATCTCAAAAACCAGAACATCTAAAATCACTTAGAATTAGGATATGATTTGCTATCTCAACTTAGAATTTTCTAAAATATTCTAAGTATTTTATGATATTGTATGATAAATAATGTTAGTAACATTAACTGATCAAGAACAACTAAATATTTCTTTAACTTTTAAAAAATTGCACAAAAGCTGTTAGATTTGATTCTCTGAAAATATACAAACAAGTATTCACTTGTCAACAGTAATGGAAAAATTAAATATTGATGTATTATCTATTTGAATGTGACGCAGTGGTAGTGTGCTTGTCTAGCATGACTGAACTCCTGAGTCTGATTCCTCAGTACCACGTAAACAGAAAAATCCAGAAGTGGAGCTGTGGCTCAAGTGGTAGAGTGCTAGCCTTGAGCAAAAGAAGCTCAGGGACAGTGCCCTGGCCCTGAGTTCAAGCCCCAAGGGTGGGGGTGGGGGAGAGACAAAGACAGAGACAGAGAGACAGAAAGAGAAAGAAAGAGGAAAGAAGGAAGGAAGAGGAAGGAAGGAAGGGAGGGAGAAAGAAAAGGAAAGAAGACAAAGAAAAGGAAGGAAGACAAGGAAAGAAAAAGAAAGGAAGAAAGAAAGAAAGAAGAAAGAAAGGTCTAATTTGAACTGTCTTTTTAGAAAAATATTCACAAGCTAATTTTAAAACAAATTAGAAAACATCTATGCTTCTGATCTTTAATTACTTCTTTGTAAGAACCTCAGTATATAGAATTTTTTCTTTTTTCTCATCAAAGAATTAATAAATGAGCTGGAAAACTATAAAAGCTTCTTTTATCTTTATGTTTTTATTACAAAGATATAATCACAGAAAAATGTGCTCAAAGTAGAATACAATAATAGCATTCATATTCTGTTTAAACATATAATTGCTATAATCATGCCAAATATTACAACCAGTTTAATTTGGTACTTAATGTACATATGATATAGAAAATAAAAGAAAAAGAAAAATCAAACTGTTTCCAAACTTCTTAACTTCCAACTTCTTAACTCAGATTTTTTTGACTCAGTGCATGTGAATGATGATATTATTTGCTAGGGTTAACTAGCCCAGAAGTGGAAATTAAGAGATTCATTGGTTTTTATACCATGTAACGTTTAATATGCCTTTTAGACATATAGGCAGAGAAGATATAAGAAGTCAAATACTGAATGTGTTTGGTAGAAACTACATTATGAACATAGTTTTGTAAATAAGTCATTTGAGCAGAAATATTCTAATGCTGGAAAATACATCTAAATGAATTAAATACATACTGCTTCTTTGTTGTTTAGGATTAAATACTTTTAAATCCTGAGGACTTCATAATGTAAGCTTATATTATCTGTGGATAACTTGTATTGTAAGAGGTAAAAGAAAGTTCCTGTCACCAGTCTTTATTTCCCAGACTAATATAATAATTTCTTCATTGGTTATCTCGTGTCCCCTCAGTGCATAATTTATTTTCTACCAACCAGAATGAAACTCCGGTTGTTAAAAAAAAGGCTTTGTTTTCTTTAGCCTTTTAAAACAACCAAAATCCATGGGTTGGTTTACAAGCCAGCTGTGACTTGGCTGCTATCTTCCTAACCTTATCTCATGCCAGTCTCTCCTCACTCACTATACTCTTGCCAAATAGTCTACTTTCAATTCTTCTAACACTCTGATCTCCTTTCCTTCTCAAATCCCTACATATACAGTTCCCTCTACCAAAACTTCCTTTTTTGTTAAGCCACTCCTGCTCATCCTTTAAATCTCAGATATCACTTTCTCAAAAGTAATATGACCTGCAATCTGGAGTAGTTGCCCTAGTTTTTTTTTCTTTTTTTATTTGGTATTTTACCTTACTAAGATTAAAGTTGTACATTTTTCAGTGGATTCTTTAATAACTACTTCTTTTCACCTTCTCTAAATGTTGTTTCACTCACTGTCATATGCTCAGTGCCTTAAATCATGCCACTTATATAGTAAACATTTGTTGATTTAGTGACTAGAGGATTAATTCTTTGAATGATAGGGAAGTACAGAAATTACTCCAGCTTGGCAAAACATGACCAGATTTCTATATTAGAAAGTATGATGGATGTGGAATAAGATTGAAAGCAGTATGAACAGTTAAGAGGCTGTTGTAATAGTCCAGGTAAAAGATGAAGGATCTAATATAAAAGAGTAATGGTGAGGAATGAATCTGACAAATTAGAAAAATATTTGAGAGATAGAATAAATGGGATGTGGGTTGGGGGATATAGCTCATTGGTAGAGCACTTGTCTAGAATATGCTAGGGTTTGGGTTCAATTCCCAGCATCAGAATTTAAGTGGGAATTTGAAGCTGGTTAATAAATGAAGAGTAATATCTAGGTTATTCATTTAGCCATCAATTATGGCAGTGTCTTTAGGAGGGACAGCTGATTTTAGAGAAATGAAGGTATATGAGATAACCTTTTAAATGTTGACTTTCAAATGTGTCTTAGTCTGTTTTCTGTTGTTACTGAAGACTACCCGAGCCTGTGTAGTGGTAGGAAAGTAGTTTATGTGTGTTTAGGGGTAGAGGTAGGAAGGCACTGGTGTCTGCTTCGCTTCTAATGAGGATCTCATCCTGTTCCATGCATACCCAGTAAGTAAAGCATGTGGAAATCAGAAGGCCATAGAGGAGGAAGCAAGAGAAAGCCATGGAAACTAAACTTGATTAATAATAACTCATTCTGGAGGTAACTCCTCTCGTCTCCCTTAGAGAGAACTCACTTCTTGAAGCTGACAATTAATTCATGAGGGCTTTCTCCCCACAATCTAAACACCTTTTATATTAGGCCTTCCTCTTCCTCCCAGCAGCTCAGCATTGAGGAGCTAAGTGGAGATAAATCATAGTCAATTCATAGCACATTACCTTTCGATAGCCAGTGGAGAAATCTCACTCAAGGTAGTCTGAGATGGAGATTAGGAATCATCTATGTATAGACGGTTAAAAAAGTGGGAATGGATGAGATTGTCTGGGAAAAAAGAATGAAGTGAAAAGAGTATAAGCAGAGAAAAGAATTTAAGGAGACCAAAAAATGAGTAGCTTAGATAGAAAGAATAATAAATCTAAAGGCAGGAGAAAAGTTCAAGGAGGGGCTCTTTAGTCAGGAATACCATGCAAAGCAATGGTATAAATATAAAGGGCTGAGAAATGTTTTTTGAATGTGGCAATATGTGGGTTATTGATTGCTTAGACAAAGAAGTTAGAGTTAATGATATATTGGGGAGAAAATTTTGAAAAACAGATGGACTATTGATATTTAGTGGATTTTTCCTTAACATCAATTAAGAATATAAAGATTAAGGTACAGTTTGCTGCAGCTTTAACATGGTCCTCTTTCTGAAGCTCAGAAAAATAAAGGCTGGTTGCCTGTCACCCTCCATGAAAATGAATCAATGCAGAGAATGTATGTATCCGCCTTTGTGAATAGTAAAGGCATCCAGGGGAGGCAGGGGAAACCAAACTTCATTCATCTATTTTTTTCATGTACTTTATTGTGGCTGTCATTCAGGTATATGAATTTGGGGGGGGTGGTCATCATGGGGGTTGAACTGTGGGCCTGGGTGCTGTTACTCAGCTCTTCAGCTCAAGGCTAGCATTCTACCACTTGAGCCACAGTGCCACTACCAGCTTTTTCTGTTTATGTGGTGCTGAGAATCGAACCCAGGGCATCATGAATGTGAGGCAAGCACTCCACACTGAGCCAGCCCCAGATATATGAATTTTATTTCCCCTGTTGGCTACCTGTTCAGTAAATTACTGATTTCTGACTTAGCCTTCAAAAACAAATTGAAAATGAGAAAGCCTGTGTTCTTGTTTTGGTTTTGGTTTTGGTTGGTCATGGGGCTTGAACTCTGGGCTTCTGGGCTTGGGCGCTATCCCTGCGCTCTTCAGCTCAATGCAAGTGCTCTACTGCTTGAGCCACAGCGCCACTTCCAGTTTTTTAATGGTTAATTGGAGATAAGAGTGTCATGGATTTTTCTGCTGGCTTTGAACTGTGATCCTCAGATCTCAGCCCTCCTGAGTAGCTAGGATTACAGGGATGAGCCACCAGCACCTGGCGAGCCTATGAAGTTTTAAAAAAGATAATGTCTGGTCCACACCAGAGGTTATAGTTTCAAAATTGAGCATACTTATAGAATAAGCAGATCTTCACTAAAGATGCAGTGAGTAGTTGATATTATAGGTATGCTATTATTTCAAGTTTTGTTGTTTTCTTTTTTTTGGTGCTAGGATTTGAACCCCAGATTTCAAACATTACAAAACATGTGCCCTAACAGTTAGGGTATAAACCTCTCACCCCTCAAGTTGTTTTTATCTTTATCAAGGTTCATAAACAGAGTTTAGTTTTCAAAAACTCATCAATATTTTTTAAAAGTATGAAAATAAATTTTAAATAGAAACAATTATTATATTATTCAAAGCTATAATAAAACTTAATGTAAAAATTCCAACTCATCTTCAGTATCATCTGGAAAATGCAGATGATACCTACTATATTTTTTAAACCTATGCACACATACATAATTGCTATATAGTATACCTTAATAAATTTCAGTTATGATAATGCTTTCTACATTAATTTATTTGTATGATTAGGTGAAGCTCTGAACCCTAAGGCCTTCCTTCCCCTCTTTCTCTTTTTCCTTTCCCTCCTTTCCTTTTCCTTTTCCTTTCCTTTCCTGTTTCCTCTTTCCTCCTTCCCCTTCCCCTTCCCTTTCCTTTCCTTTTCTTCTCACTTTTTTTCCTTCCTTCCTACCTCCCCTCCCTGTCCTGCCCTGCCCTGCCCTTCCCTGCCCTGCCCATGTACTGGACCTGGGGACTGAACTACTGGCTTTTGTGCTCAAGGCTAGCACTCTACCACTTGAGCCTCCATTTCCAGGCTTTTGGTAGCTAATTGGAGATAAGTGTCTCAGACTTTCCTGTCCAGGTTGGCTTTGAACTGTGATCCTCCAATCGCAGTTTCCCAAGTAGTTTGGCTTAGAGGAGTGAGCCATTGATACCCAGCTTGTATCCTAGGGCTTTTAAATAAAAATGTACTCATTATAAAGCAATATATTTTAGTTATAGATATTTGTGTATTATATGAGGCTAGAAAAAAACAACTTTTGTGCTTGCTGATCTAAACTTCTAACAAAATAAGGGAAATTTAAATAATTACAGTCATTTTTAGATAATTAAAAATAAAACTTAAAAAATTTGGAGTAGATTTTTTGCTAGAAATTTGTAGCTTAAAATACGCATTTTATTACAAACATGGTGAATTCATTGATTTGATGACATTTCAACCTGACAAGGTGTATAAAATCATGCAAATGAGGTTTAAACTAGGGAGAGTACAATAGAAGGCAGCTAGAAAATGAATTCTACGCCTTAGATATATTTTCCCATTAATACTTACGTTGAAGAAACTAGGCTCTGTAATGTGCAGTGTTTCTACCAGAGATGTGTTTGTTTATGTGTAGGCTGAAAGGTGATCATTAGACTCAGGTATCCAAAGTTTTCTTAACCAAATGAAACGTCCATTCCATTTTTATTACTGATGGAAGTTTCACAAAAAGCTAATGAGTTCATTGACAGCTTACATGAACAAATTTTACCAAGTATGATATTTTATGATTAAATGATGTTCTGTTTTATGTGATTTACCATCTATAGATTACATAAATGGGAGATTAAATTATTTTTGTAAGAGATGCTGTTCAGAAAAAGTAATTGTTGTTAATCATTTCAGTGTTTTTTGGATGTAAATAGAGGTTGTAGAAATTTAAATGAGATATTCTCTGTACTGGTTCTGATCTCTCAATAGCTCTTTTTTTGTTTATTCTTGTAGTCATTTGCATGTAAATATCTATAATTTAACTTTTTTAGCATTCCTCAAATGAAATGTTTGGATATAGCATTTCAGTTTCACAAAGCTTCTTATAACTTTGGTTTCTATAATCAAAGTAGAGCTAAGAAATCCAGTTCTGCATATCCCTTATACTCACATTTGTCTTTCATCCCATCTTTATCTTGAAGGAAAAATAAGTAGCAAAGTACTTGGTAAGATTATTATGAAAGACAAAAAATGAAAAAAAAAAAACCACCAGCCTCAACTCTTCTCAGTTCCCTGAATCACCGGAAGGTTTACCCATCTGCACCTAATTCCAGAGGCCTTAAAATAGTAGTTACTTTGGCATCCGTGGGACAAAAATCTCTACAATATAACTGAAGAGTAGGGGATAAGAGTATACTAGACACAGGGCTGGCACCAATCACTTGTTTTTTGAAGATGGTTAAGAGTAGGAGAAATGTTTCCATGTTCTGTTTTTCATAATTTTTATGTAAGCTAAAGTTCTGTTATTTCACTAGAATATCATTTTGTAAAATAACTCCTTTAAAAAACTGAAGACAGTACTGAATCTTTGAAGGTTGTAATGTTAACTTTCTAACAGCTGTTTATATGTAGGATACAGTCATAACATAAATAGTACAGAATAAAGGGTTTTTAATCATTTGATGTGCCAATGTATTCACATATTTATTTTCAAATGGCAACTTTTTCAGGAAGAACTTCTCATGAGTTAGAATTTTTGACCTAACAATAGATAGTTCTGAGTTTTCTAAGCTTAATTCCAAATGTTGGAGAATTCTTCTTTTCTTTTATAGTTCCTTATTTGAAATTGTAGTTCAAATAAGCTAGAGCCAGAGGTTCTATGAGATTCTCTTTTAATAAATGCTCCAGCATCTTCAAGAGGAATGAAAGAATGTTTTTAATTGCAACATAAAGTGGAACTAACAGTGAAAAACCTGCATTTGGGAACTGGCAGATGTGTAGTGCTTGCCTAGAAGGTTTGAGATACTGGGTTTTGTCCCCAGCAGTGTTTACAAACACTGATTTTATTATGTTGTAATTCATTTTTTAAAGAAAAGCAGCTTATTTTTAGTTCTACTACATTACTCCAGGAACTGGTGTCAAGAAAATGATTATATGACAGAAAAGTTTTCTTTTCTGCAAGCAACTAGCAGAAAAGTCGCACATTTGATTGTGTATCCATTTTGTATACCTTCTGTACTGTTTATCAAAGCTGTGTTTCCTTATGAGGTGAAATGTTTCTAAAGCCTGTGTAATTTTTTCTTTGAATTTCCATGTACTATTTGGAGAGAGATATTTCGAAATACCTCTACTAATCTCTGTAGAGTTGATTGTTTTTACTTGTCATTTAAACATTTTTATGCATTGACTTTATGCATTGATTTAATATGTATAATCTATCACATATATTGCATGTGACTATATAAATATATTTACTCTTAAGATAAAGGAGCCAATGTTAATCATTCTTGATACTCTTGCTCCTAAAGAATAATACCAAGAAAATTCCATTAAGTGATACCAGTTTATAATGCATGTCATTGCATGTTAATATTCTTTGATTCCCTAATGACCAAATATGGTTCTCATCGTATTTGATTTCCCTCTGACTCAGTCATATACACAAATCTAGAATTTGATACTACTACTTGGAACATGAAAAAGAATTATGACAAGGACAACCTATTTTGTTTTATAACGTTTAGGAAATGTCATATTTTATTGGTTTCAGAGACTTTTTCAAATGTTTTAAACACAATTTTCAGATAACAATAATGAAAAGCAGAGTCCCAAACCAGGGACAGGTGAACCCGTTTTAAGTTTGCACTACAGCACAGAAGGAACAACTACAAGCACAATAAAACTGAACTTTACAGATGAATGGTAAGTTAATATTTTTGTAAAGATGTTCTTAGCCATTTTGTAGGATTATATTAGATGTATGTTTTTGTCACTATCATCTTTATGTTTTGTTTTGCTATACTGCATTGGTTCTTAGACTATAGTGTGCTTCAAAATGGCTTGGAGAGCTTGAAAATCACATATTAATGGAACCCACTTTCAGAATTAGACTTGGGATAGGGTCTAAGAATTTGTATTTGTAAAAACATCCCTGATGCTACTTATCGTGGGATATTTCTCTGATAGAAAATGCAAAAGATAACAATAAACACCTACAGATAATTCTTTAAAAATTTGCGGGCTTCATTCTGTGTGTATGAATATATTTTATTCTCCCCTTCATGTATTTAACTTTAGTTAGTTGTACGAAATTTTTGCTAGTCCATCGAGTAGTTATACTGTGGTTTACTTAACCATTTTCCTCTAATTGAACAGTGAATTTGTTCACCGTTTTTCACCCCAGTAAGGTTAGAATGAATGTCTTTAACAAAGCTATCATATTTTCAAGTTTATTTATATGAGATATATTTCTGGAAGTGAGCTATATCTATCAAATGGCATTGCTAAATTATTTTCAAAGGCCCTTTGCCTTATAACATGTTAGCATATGAACAAATAATACATTTTACTGTCTCTGGGTCAATATATATTTGATTTGAAAGTTTTTGATTTTATATAATTTACTAGTAAGTTTGAACTTTTATATTGAATGATTATACAGGTTCTCTTCAATGACATTTTCAATTTTATATATTGATTATATACATTAGTATTTTAGTTGAGTTTGATGTTTGTTTTCGTACTAGTAGCAGGGCTTGACCTGGGGTCCTGAATTCTCTCCCTTAGTTTTCTCAGGGCAAGTGGTCTTTCATTTGAGCCACACCTCCACTTCTGAATTTTTGCTGGTTAATTGGAGATAGGAATCTCTCAGATTTGTCTGCCTAAACTGATTTTGAAACATGATCCTCAGATCTCAACCTGAGTAATCTAGTTAATTTGTTGTATTTTTTTTTTCTTTTTGTGCCAGCTCTGGGGTTTAAACTCAGAGCCTAGGAGATGTCCCGAGCTTTTGTACTAAAGGTTAGTGTTCTACCACTTGTGCCACAACTCCACTCTGGCATGTTGGTGGTTAATTGAAATTAACAGTATCACAGACTTTGCTGCCAGGGCTAGCTTCAAATCACAATCACCATCCTCAAATCACAGCCTCCTGAGGAGCTAGGATTACAGGAGTAAGCTACTGACACTTAGTGTAATTTTTATATGAGCTTTTGTTGTTGTTCTTGTTTTGGTGATTATTAGGGTGTGAACTCATGACCTTATACTTGCTAGACTGGTGCTCTACCACTTAAGCCATGCTCTGTAGCCCTATTTGCTTTTAGATTTCTCTTGTTTTTTCTCTTTTTTCTCTTTTCTTTTTCCCTTCCTTTTTTCCTTTTTAAATGGGGTTTACCAGGGTTTTTTGCCTGGCCAGCCATGATTCTCCATGTAACTAGTATTATAGGCACAAATCACTATACCCAGTTTGTTTGATGAAATATGGAGATCTTATTACCTTTTTGCTCTAGCTGGCCTCAAACTGCCATTCATCTGATCTTTACCTCCTGAGTAGCTATATCTACCCATTCACTTTTCTGTGATATAATATTGAGTGATGTAAGAGAACTAAAAATGTGTTTAAAAAATCAGTTTATGGGGTTGGAGGCATGGCTCAGGTGATAGAACATCAGCCAGTGAGCGAAAGCATCAGATCAAGAGTTTGAATCCCTTCAAAGTAGAGGGTTGTTATTTAAATAAACCTTGTCTCATTCTATGGTAATCACAGTTATGTTTAGTAAAAATCATCAACTCATTGCATGTAAAAAAGAGTCTTGGACAAAAAAAAAATTAGTTTGTGTAAGCTCACTTTTCCCCACTGTCTGCTGGCCTTTGAGATACTACATTTATTTAAATTTATTAATAGTGAAATATTAATGAATTAGTATATTGACCACATTGTATTACATAATTATTGACATGACTATATAATAGATTAATATATAGTAATCACATAAATTGTTTTATAGCCCATTGCAATTACCTGTAATTAACATACCAGTATGCTTTATGGTATATTAATATATTATTACATGTGAACTGTTATACAAATAATATGTTATAGGGGCTGGGAAGGTGGCTCAGTGGTAGAGTGCTTGCCTTGCCTGCATGAGGCCCTGGGTTCGATTCCTCAGCACTACATAACTAGAAAAAAAGCCGGAAGTAGCGCTGTGGCTCAAGTGGTAGAGCGCTAGCTTTGAGCTGAAGAGCTGAGGGATTGTGCCCAGGCCCAGAGTTCAGGCCCCACAACTGACAAAAAAAGTTATATATTATTTATTAATATGTAATTATGCTATTGTATGATTATTCAGTTCACTGGTTCTCATTTGTGCTTATGTTTAAATGGCATATATTAAAATCTTTGATAAGGGGCTGGGAAGGTGGCTCAGTGGTAGAGCACTTGCCTTGCATGCTCGAGGCCCTGGGTTCGATTCCTCAGCACCACATAAGCAAAAAGAAAAAAGCCGGAAGTGGCGCTGTGGCTCAAGTGGTAGAGCGCTAGCCTTGAGCTGAAGAGCTGAGGGACAGCGCCCAGGCCCAGAGTTCAGGTCCCACGACCGGACCCAAAAAAAAAAAAAAAAAAGAAAAAAATCTTTGATAAGTACAATTTCAAATATTATTGAATGCCTTCTATATTTCAGGGACTAGTCTAAATATTGGAAATGTATCAGTTCAAAAGATAAAGAATTTTTCTGCCCTGCTGGAGCTTATGTTCTTGGTAGTGGCAGACCATAAACATAATAAACATACTGTATAGCATATTAAAAGGTACTAAGTAAAAAAAAAAAAGGTACTAAGTACTATTGAAAAGCAGGTAGGGATGATTAATGTAAGGAATGGGGCAGGCCTCAGTGAAAAGTTGACATTTTTGCAAAAATATATGTAGAAAAGAATTCCAGGCAGAGGTGAGGCCAGTACAAAGACTGAAACAGAAGCAGCCCTAGGGATCTTTAGAGAAGACGAGGGTAAGGTACTGGTGGTACTGGTGGCTGTAATCTTAGCTACTCAGGAGGCTGAGATCTGAGGACTGGGATTTGAAGTCAGCCCAGGAAAGACAATCCATGAGACATACCTACAATAAAAGCTAGAAGTGGAGCTGTTTCTCAACTGATAGAGTGCTAGCCTTGAATAGAGAAGAAAAAGAAAGAAAGGGGCAGGGGGACAAGAGGGAAGGAAGGAAGGAAGGAAAGGAAGGAAGGGAGGAAGGAAGGAAGGGAGGGAGGGAGGGAGGGAAAGGAAAGAAGGAAGGGAAAGGAAGGAAGGAAGGAGGGAAGGCTGGCTGGCTCAGGGACAGTGCCCAGGACTGGCACACACATACAAAAAAAGACCATGCTAGCTGAAGCAGATAAGATCAGCTGGAAAAGTGAGGATATTTAAAAGAATAAAAAATACTTAGGTTCTTGTGTTAAAAGGTATGTGAGGGCTGGGAAGGTGGCTCAGTGGTAGAGCGCTCGCCTTGCATGCTCAAGTCCCTGGGTTCCATTCCTCAGCACCACATAAGCAAAAAGAAAAAAGCCGGAAGTGGCACTGTGGCTCAAGTGGTAGAGTGCTAGTTTTGAGCTGAAGAGCTGAGGGACAGCGCCCAGGCCCAGAGTTCAGGCCCCACCACTGGGCCCAAAAAAATAATAAAAAATAAAAGGTATGTGACAAGTAAAGTGAGACATAGTAGTAGTGGTTTGGGCCAGGATGAGAAAAGTAAAGGAAGTAAAATTTATTGGATTCTAGATATTTATTTGAAGGTGTGGCCAATAGGATTTCTTTTTGACCTTTAAAGTTGGACCTTAACATTTAACATGTTCATTAATGATGAAAGATGACACAGATTGTCATATTTCTCATTTACTTCTTATCTTTCCCATGTTACTATACAAAACAAACTGGCTTCTTATGAAGAACATTTTAAAGAGAACTTTATTGGTCTAATTCTTCTTTTGAATGCTAGTTTCCTTGTCTAAAGTCTGACCATAAATAATGTTCTTTCATTTATTTTTTTCCTGTTTCTTTGGCAGAAATGTAATTGCCATTTTCTTTATTATGAAAACATCCACTAGTTAATGTTAAAAAGCAAACAAAATACAGCATTCAAAAATGGTAGTAAGTTTTTGTTACAATTTTATGTCTTGCTTTTATTTTAGTTTCTTTAATGAGAGATGAGGCAATAGAATGTATTATAATCTTATACTATGAATATGAATATGGCAGATTATGGAGCCTCTCTAAATCTACTATCATCCTTGATCAGGCTTATTTAATAGAACCTGTTCCAAAGTATTATTTTGTAGATTTAATGCAATCATGCAGAAAAAGTTTTTTTTAGCATATTGGCTGGTGCATGATAAGCCCTAAATCAGTGTTAGCTTTAATGATCATCCTTTCCAAATTGCCTTTTACGTGCTCTGCACCCATTTTCCACAATGGTGTTTATTTCCAGAATTAAATAAAAATATTATTATTATGACAAGTATTTTTCCAAGTTTGATGTTTTTCCCTTTACTTGTGGTAATGACTTTGCTTCATGGTTTCTGTGTGGTCTCATGCTTAGAATCCTTTTGGAATCAGGGAAAGTTTTGTTTTTGCTTTTTTACTTTCTTGTGTTTATTGTAGTTTTATTTAAAATATCATCTCGTTAATAACCCTGGAATTTATCCATAAAGTATGATGTAGGACTATAGCATTCGTTTTTTTACATGGATGTTCTTTGTTCCATTCATTGATGATTGTTTCATTTCTCTGTGATTTAAAGTGCGACATTAACTGTACTAATTGTACTTACTTGGGTAGTGTGTCTTTTTTCATTAATGTCTGTTTATCCCTTTACCAGTTCCATTATTGTAACTTTTCTACAGTAAAACTTTTTTACAATAAAACGTTTTGTTCATGCCTGTATCATATTTTCCTCAATGGGAAATTTTTCCATGTAACATTGGCTTTTCTTTATGAAAATGGTTATGTTTCCTTATGAATGAAAAGCAATACATATTCATTGCAAAAAATTAAGCATAAAAAATTTCCCTTAAATAATTGTATTGAGATGACATGTAACACTGGTACATAACCCATGTGATTTTTTTCTCTGCATGTATATCCATGTAAATATATATATATTCTATTGAAAATAATACCATATTTTATGTGTATGCTTTAAAAAAGATCAAATTGACTTTTCCAGTTTGCTTTAAAAGGCATTTTTAAAATCTTTGCGAAAACTTTATTTGCATCAGTTTTATGACTATTGTTTCATGACATTATTGTTTGCCTATAATTAATGGTTTATAAGTTATTGTATCTCCTGAATTTCTTCTTCTTCATAGTTATTTCAAAGTCAGGGAATTACTTCATTTCTCTGAATTTAATTTTATCCTAGATTGATACATATTTTCTTCTTTCTCAGTATTTTCCTTAAACATTTACCATGATTTGTTATAGAATATTCACTGAAAATTATCTAAATTAGCTTAGTATTCTGCTATAGTAAAAAATGTTAATGGAACTATCTGACCATCATCAGCAGTTGCTCATTAAAACTAAAACAAAAGATGTCATCCTTTCTACAAAACCATAATAATATACTATAGGTGTACAAGTCTTAACTAGAATTTCTCTCCTTTGGCTCCTTTGGCTATTCAAAGAAATGCGGTCAGATTTCCTTTCAAGTATTAATTTCATGTAGCATGGAACAACAGTCTAAACATATGTGATCCAAGTCTGTGAAAATATTTGGGGTTTGTCCAGTTATGGTGATCCATCTTTAGCCAAGAAAGGAGGCAGTTAATAGAATTCACCTAGAAATCAATAGAGATAGAGACCGGATGTATATCTCAGTCAAAAGTGCACATTTAGCATGCATGAGGCAAGCCCTGAGTCTAATAGGGTGCGCACACACACATATACGAACATGTAGAATTGCCATGATGTTGAAATACTTAGTAGGTCACAGAAACATCAAAACAATGGACAAGTAGTCCTTTCATATTTTCAAATCTTTTAAAATGTTAGAATCTCCTGATTATTAAAATGCTATTTGAAAGTACTATGTAAATTTTAAAAAACTTGCCAGCACCTGTGGCTCATGCCTGTAATCCTTGGTACACAGGGGGCTCTGATTTGAGGCTCTCCATTTGAAGCCATCCCATGCAGGAAAGTCCATGAAACTCTTATCTCCAATTAACCACAAGAAAAGCGTGAAATGGAGCAGTGGCCCAAATGGTAGAATGTTGACCTGAGCAAAAAAAAAAAAAAGAGAGAACAGCTCAAGGACCAGGACCAGCACCAGCACCATAATAATAATAAAACTTCTATTTTATTCAGAATTTTCTACTGCTTTAGTTGTAAAATATAAAATTACCCTAAAAGTTCGTATTCATTAAGTTTTTGGTGGAACCACTTATCTTGTTCTGATATTAGGAGCAGTACAGCCTCATCTTCTAGAGGAAGTGGGAGCCATTGCAAATCTGATGATCAAGAAGAATCTTTGATGCCACAGCATTCAGTACAACCACCAGAAGGAGATCATGAAACAAGTAAGGTGTTAAATTGTTTTTCTCCTTATAAAAACACCTATTTTTTTATTCCCCCAATTCTGTTCTTTTATTTCTTAGTTTGGGGTTGGGTTTTTTTTTTTGTGCTGGTCCTGGGGCTCGAACTCAGGGCCTAGGCACTGCCCCTGAACTTCTTTAAAAGCTTAGGGATAGAGCTCTACCATTTGAGCCACAGCTCCACTCCACTTCTGGCTTGCTCTGTGTGGGGTGGGGGGGGGGGGGGTGGCTTGCTCTGTGTGTGTGTGTGTGTGTGTGTGTGTGTGGCTTATTGGAGATAAGAGTCTAAGGTTGGCTTCAAATTGTGATAGTCAGATATCAGCCTTCTTAGTAGCTAGGATTTACAGATATGAGCCCCTGGAGCCCAGCTGTTTCTTAATTTAAATAAGTCACTTTTAGCCCATTAGTCTAGTTACTACATTGATAAATAGCACATGCAAAAGGTAGAGACCTTAAGAAATTAAGATAGGGAGATATAATAAAGCACAATCCTATCTGTACACACAAGTACCAAAATAGGTAATCATCATATTTTTAAGTGTGTGAGATGCAAATATTAATTTTAGCTTTCCTTGCCATTTTCATATGCAGCAGTGAAATCCATAGTATCTGTCTTGATTCTATAGAATACAGGAAGGAAACAAAATGAATAAAATCTAAACACATTATGAATGATTCTGTATATATAGTACCACTTAGGGATCCCTTTATTAAATATTTTTACCTGATCAATAGTCAGTTAACTAGTGTCTAGAACAGTGACACAGAGTAAATATTTAATAAATGCTTGAGAAATGAACAGATAAAAGTCCATCTCTTATTAAACAGATATATCGGAATAACAGAATTTAGAATTAAATTTGTTGTTCAGTAATTAATAAGCACATGTCCAATTAAGAAACAAAAATAAAAAATTTTAAAATATTGATCCTCCATTCATCTTTCAGTTTAATATTTTTAGTGGCCAAAAAGAATTTATGGTAGGGTAAGATTTATTATATGTTCATATGTTCAGAATAGTTTAAATTGCTGGATGCCAGTGGCTCACGCCTGTAATTCTAACTCAAAAGGCTGAGATCTGAGGATCATGGTTCAAAGTCAGTCCAGGCAGGAAAGTCTGTGAGACTCTTATCTCCAATAAACTACCAGAAAACCAGAAGTGCTCTGCTCAAGTGGTAGAGCGCTTACCTGAAGCTGAAGAGCTGAGGGACAGTGCCCAGGCCCAGAGTTCAGGCCCCATGACCGACAAAAACAAAACATGTAAAACATAATAGTTCAAATTGTAATTCTGTGCATGATAAGACCACAGAAAAATATTCTGTTTTAAGCTGGATTATGGGGGGGGAAATGCAATATTAAGTCATGTTTTAGGGATAATCTAAAGTAGAAATTCTGCCCATAGAGTATATAAAGCTGAAGGCCTTTCCAGTGGCAGGAGACAATTTATTGCTGTTTGTGTAATTTTGTATGTTGATACATAGTTGTATTGTGCCTGGGTGAGATTTCACTGGAACATCAATGTTTTTTGTTTTTTTGTTTTTTGTTTTTTTGGGTCCAGTTGTGAGGCCTGAACTCTGGGCCTGGGTGCTGTCCCTCAGCTCTTCAGCTCAAGGCTAGTGCTCTACCACTTGAGCCACAGAGCCACTTCCGGCTTTTTTCTTTTTGCTTATGTGGTGCTGAGGAATCAAACCCACGGCCTCAGGCATGCAAGGCAAGTGCTCTACCACTGAGCCATCTTCCCAGCCCCTATCAATGGGTTTTAAAACCCAGAAAGAGTTTTTTTTTCCCTAAAAAAAAAACATCAATAGGCAAATTGTTAAGTTTGTATTTATTGTTCTAAAATGGTAGTTTTAATGATAATTTGTTCTGTTTTCAGGAGCTCCTGAAGACTCATCAGAGGATGTAATAAAATGTCAGGAAGGAACATCTGCAGAAAACCTAGTTGAGAGCCATGCAGATATAGGTAAGTTGTCTTGATCTCTTTGGAAAATTGTTTCATATGGGTAAATAAACATACCGAGTCCATGTATGCATGTCCAGGATTAGAGGCCACTTCCAAACAGATGTATTAGAATTTTTCTCTCCTTATAAGGGAATTAGAATTAATATTAGAAAATGTCTGTCAGCTCCTAAGTTAGATTAAGTAATTAATATTGTACATCTGACCACCTGTTACATACTATTTTTTTTTGACAGCACAATTAGGTAACTTAGCAGTTGAGCCATTGAATTCCAACTCAGGAGAAAAGAATGACCTCAGTCTTGATAGCCCAAGTGTGGTTCCAGAAGAATCTACTTTTTCTGAGAAGAGCAAAGAACCAGAAACTTCAGATCAGACTATTAGTGAAAGTGCTACCACTCAAACTAACACCAACCCAGAACCCCTGTCCCAAACAGAAGCCATTGAGCCTTTAGCTCACGAAGAAACATCACCCAGGGACTCTGCTCTGCAGGACACAGATGACAGTGATGATGACCCTGTCCTGATCCCAGGTGCAAGGTATCGAACAGCACCTGGTGATAGGTTGGTAAACTTTTAAATAATGTAGATTTAAAAATATGTATTTCATAAGGTTCTCTTTGAAGTCACATTGTTTGTATCATTTACTTCTTTTAAAATTATATCAGTCATAAACCCACAGAATTTTTTTAACAGTTTAACTTCACAATATCATATTCTTAGAGCAAACTGTGATAACAGGGAAATAAGTCTTTGTTCAATATTTCTGGCACTGAAGCTTGCTCTAAATGAACAGATTGAGAGGAATGTTGAATGATTTAGGAGATTAAAATGTTGAATATACTGTTATTTTAAAATATTAAGTTGATATTTCTGATATCAAATTTATGTTGACATTTCTATTGACTGTAAGAATTAATTTGTCATTTACTACACCAATTTTATATAATAGTCAAGAGCATAATAGCTTAGGTGTGAATCTAGGTCTAACCACTTACTAGTAATATTTTTTCATATACCATACTTAATGACTCCCAAATGCTCAATTTTCTTACCTTTGAAGTGGGGATGTGGTTGTCTAAAATTATTAAGAATTAAAAAATCAATCATAGAAGGGAAAAACTGGGAGAAAGCAAGAGATGACAATGTCCAAAAAGAGATGTACTCGTTATCTGACTTTGGTAACTGTAATTCCTTTGTACAATACCTTTATAATAACAATAAAAATTTATTCAATCACTATATTAAACAACAAATATATGTATGTGTGGCTACCTAGATTTAGAAAACAATTAATAGCAAGATGCCAGTGGCCCAGGCCTGTAAGTCCTAACTAATAAGGAGGCTGAGATTAGAGGATCAAAATTCAAAACTTGAGCAAAAAAGCTCGGGATAGCACCTAGGTCCTACAAGCCCCAGGACCAACCAGCATCAAAAACAAACAAACAAATAATATCAGCTCATCCAGGAACAGTGGTTCTTGCTTGTAATCTCAACTGCTAGTGAGGTTAGAGGATTTAAGGTTGAGGCCAAGCTAGGCAGTTTAGAGATCTTGCCCTCCATGCCACCCCCCCAAATAATATATCTTTCATATTATCTTTTTTATACAATTTAGTAGTAAATTTATTGAGTAGTCCAGAATAATAAAATTCTTAGAATTGTAGAAATAAAATAATTTGTTGAAGACACTGTCTTTCATGCTATTTAAAGCAGAAAAGTCATATGCCAGCTTATAAATTAGCAATATGGTTTTGGAGCACTTATGTATCTGAAGAGGCTAAGGGTTCTGAAACTATATTGTAAAAATTAGAACATTTAGTTCTTAGGGTATAAGATAAATTCCACACAACAATGAAGTGCCCAGCTAAATGTGTGCATGTGTTTGGAGTGCTTTCTTGCTACCATTTATTTGGCCACTCCAGGCTCAAGCTAAATCTAGTGTGCTGTCTGTTGCACCAAACCAGGGTCTTGAAGCCCTTTTAAAAAAAATTTAGTTTAGATAGGTAGAGAAATGGACCCCAAAGTTAAGTATGGTCACAGTATATGTTTACTAAATATGTACTTTATGTGAGGAACTCATAGCAGTTCTCATAATTGTTGACTAAAATTTAATTTCAATTTTTCTAAATTTTATTTTGAAAATTTTTTAAAGCTTTGTATAGCTAACTAATTTGGACATACACTTAATTTAAAATATCCAAAGAGTTCCTTGAATTGTACAGTGATAATATTTTTTTAAATATTTGCATTCTTACAATTTAGTTAGGCAAACATGACCCAGATTTTTTTTTCACTTTTGGCCTGAGATCAAGCATGAAAAGGAAATGGCTTAGAAATTAAAGGCCTTAACAACTAACATAGATATTTTTAAGTGGAATGCTCTTCTAATTAACTTTAGCAAGTCTATGTAAATATAACTGGACTCTATAGCAGAAGTCACTAAATTTTTTTCGTTAAGAGACAGATAATAAATATTTTAGACTTTGCTGGACAATAGGTAAGTAGAGGTAGGTAGGTAACAGGTTCCGATGTAACCATTTAAAAGTGTAAAATCTATAGTTTAAAGGACATTTCAAAAAGTTGACCTAAATTTAGCCTAAAAGTAAGTTTGCTGATCCTTGCTCTGTTGTGAGAAAAATCAAGCTATAGTCTATTAGAAAGTGATCTATTTGGCAGAAATCCCAACTTTAAATGGATATGAATCAGCATATATTTGAGTGCCCTTTCATTTTGTCTAGGAGAACATAAATCATTAAATGGAAAATAAATTGAAAAAGATAAACAAGAAGATATATTCTCTCTAATCATGGTGTTAAAACATCAGTAAAATTAGCATGTGTATTTTGTACTAATTTTATGTACTAGAGCACAAACAAAAATGTGCTCTGGGAATGATGAAGTTTGGCTAGATTTTAATTTAAAAGGTCAGCTTCATATAAACTCCTTCTCAGTTCCAACCCATCATGATTCAATAAATGATATAATGGCCTGGCTGCTAGTTCTTCTTTTCATAAGTCCAAGAAAAAAGCAGAATTGCTCTGGAAAAGACACTTAAATGAAGGTTTGTGAAGAAATGCTTAATATTCAATGGTTCTAACCTCAGTTATCTTAATGCTTGTTTTCCCTAAAGATTACAGATATTAATCTCATGAGCTTTTTAATCACTTCTTTTAAAGTTGTGTAATTTTGCATACAAATTTGGATTCATGCACCCATTCTGGACTCTGAGAGATGGCCATTATTTTTAAATCCCAAATTCTTTAGTGCTGTAAGTCTGCCAGCATTTCTTCAGTCATTGTTACAACCACTTGTTTTATATTTTTAATGATTCCAGTTTACTCTTTATCAGAGGCATACAGAAAAAAATAAAGAAGAAGAGCTGGGATCTTAGGGAGTTAAAAGCCCTATACTCTTTGCTTGCTTGTTATATAGTATTGTGGTTAAGACAGATAAATCAGCTCAGAATTGTAGTTATTATTTCTCAAAGAGCAGCTCAGCCTTGAGGAACAGAATGTAAATGTTCCAATGGATGGTATTCAGAATAAATCAATGTGTTTCTCCACATTCTAAAAGATAAATTTCTATTCTACAGTATTAGGTTCTAATTTATTGAAAAGAGAGATTAAGAACTGTGTCTTCCTTCTAATCTTCCTTCTGTAAGTGGTTCTATTTCCTTAATTTTTTTATACTTTTAGCTTAGTCAAGTGACATTCCTCATTTAATGCCCTAAGCCACAAAAGGAAACAAATTTTTTTTAGGTTGAGGTGATTTTTGATAGCAGTGATAACCTTAATGCTTTAATATTTGGTTCTTTGAAATTTTTGTGAGTGACTTTAGTTATTGTGTTCCCTTCACTAGATTTAATATCAGAGGAACAACAATAGGTGATAGAATAATGAGGTAATTCAGTATGTTCCTTCACTGTTTTTTTTTTTTAATGGGTTTGCCAGGTCCTCTTTCCACAGCTAACCACCTCTCCTATTAACAGTTAATACTTCCTTTGAACTTACTGAACTGTTTAAACGTTAAGCATTGTAAAGCAGGTTGCTCTTCACAAACTATTTAGTTGCATGCACTGCATGAGAGTAGAATGAAGAGATATTTCCTGTGTGCAGATATAATTGATGTTCACTTCAATGTGTCATGGGACAAAGCACCTGTGGTCTGAAATTGTATCCTGTAAATATTGGTTACTTGTTTTGAATAATTTGTTGAAGAATGCAACTTATGCTTTATTAAAAAATTTGATTGGCATAATTCTTTTTAGCATTTTTGCTATACAGATACTTTTTCCTAAAAATGAACTTGGGTCTTAATTCTGTGCATCATTTGAAGATTCTTGTTTTTCAGAGATGGCTGTTTCCTCACAAGAGTATCTACATAAAAATGATACATAACAATCAAATACATCTCAAATTTGATATCTGATAGTGGGATGCATTTTTATGCAGAACTTTTAAGTGAACCTCAATCACAGTAGTCATCTATTCATAACCTGTTTACTGACGAAAATCAACCTAATTCTTAGTAGCATTATCAGTTATTTACTAAAAAATTTTAAAACAAAGTGATAAAATGTAGAACAATCAGGAATGTAAAACTGAGAGAGTTGCCCACAGGGAAAGCAGTAATAGTAAAATAAGCTCCCTAATAGTCAAGATCTCTAGTAATTCTTGGTTAAAGCCAACATGAAAAGTTGGAAACTGGCAGGATTTTTTTTAACTTTGTGCTGTTATTTACACAGTTTTTAATAAGTATATTTGAAGTCACTTTTGGAAATTAGTCTATTACTAGTTACCACC
The DNA here is from genome assembly GCF_000151885.1 of Dipodomys ordii. Taxonomy (NCBI): domain Eukaryota; kingdom Metazoa; phylum Chordata; class Mammalia; order Rodentia; family Heteromyidae; genus Dipodomys; species Dipodomys ordii. The sequence goes on from NW_012267273.1 coordinate 13,539,595, forward strand.
TTTTAATGATAGTAAAATTGAATTTATTTAAAAGCTGTTTGTTTTCTTTATTTTATTTTAATTAATTTATGTATTTGCTGGTCATGAGTTTTGAAATCAGGACCTGGGTGCTGTCTCTTGAGCTTTTTCTGTTTAAGACTAGTGCTTTACCCCTTTGAGCCACGTGCCACTTCTGGTTTTCTGGTGGTTAAAGGAGTTTCTTGCTCAGGCTGGCTTCAAGTCACAATCCTCAGATCTCAGCCTCCTGAGGCTAATATTACAGGCATGAGCCACTGGGACCTTGCCAGGATTTTTGTTTTCTATTTATGCTTGTTATCCTAACTACTCAAAGCTGGTTTATGTTTTGACAGTGAAGATTACAACTAAAAAGTATTATATTGTTTTAAATAGTGTTTTAGGATGACCGAAACTTTAAGATGATTTTGAACTGATAAACAGTGGTAAAACAGAAAATACAACAGTTACCTCCCATTCAGTGAATGATGACTCATCCTCTACTTAATCTTTTTTTTTTTTTTGTCGTTTGTGGGGCTTAAACTCTAGTCAGAGCATTGTCCCTCAGCTCTTCAGCTCAAAGTTAGTGCTCTACCACTTGAGCCACAGCACCACTTCCGGCTTTTTCTGTTTATGTGGTGCTGAAGAATTGAACCCTGGGCCTCATGCATGCGAGGCAAGCACTCTACCACTAAGCCATCTTCCCAGCCCCTATTTAATCATTTTTTATGTAGAGATTATCTTAGGTACTTTCCTGACCATACACCAGGTCTTGCTTCCTCTTTAGCAACAGAGAATATTTAAGAAATGTAAATTTATGTTAGATAAAATTAGAAAAATTAAATTATATAGATTATTTGCACTGCTCATATAACCAGGGACTTGTTAGGGACTGTCTTATATTTTGTGAATGTGACTGCTAAGATTCTAAATGATGAGTACTGTATTTATTTATTGGAATAATAAAATTTTAGTTATCCTAGTTCTTAATTCTAATGCCATCTCTTCACTATTTAGTCTTGAAAAATACTCTCCCTCGTTCTTCCAGTCTTTTCCTGGACACATCTGCTTTCAGTTCTCCTCCATTGCTCTTCCTACAGAAAAACCAAAGCTTCTTGGCTTGATACATAGAGCACTCAATCATCTGACTGTTGGCAAGAATAGCTTATGTGTCTGCATCAGCTGTACTAGAAATGTCACTAAATACATTTAGAGTTTTCTAAATATAAAGCTTTCTTAGGCTTCCCTATCATTGTGTACTCTGTGCCCTGGAACTAAAATGACTGCCAGCACCATCAACTTTGCCCAGCATAAGCTCTGAATTGTTCCAGGTGTCCCAGGACCTCTCACGTATTTCATGACTTGCTATAGAACACAGTCACTTGGAAACATGCCTATGGTTTATTGCCACATAGAAAAAAAGACAAGATGGAATGGAAGAATCTAGGCACAACCGTCCAACATTCTTTCAAGAAGAGCCTTGTAAAATGTCTTTTTCAGTAAAATACAGTGACACTTATATAATAGTTGTAGACAGTGAAACCTGCCTACAGAACAAAGTCCAGTGTTTTTGGGGAGCTAGCAATAGAGGCACCCTGTGCCTGTGCACTCAACTAGAACTCCCTAAACCCAGAACCTAAAAGAACATATATGTTCACCATAAATCACATTTTGTTTATAAGTGATCTAGGCAAACTGTAAATGATCCAAGTAAGCAAAGATCAGTGTCCCAGGCAGGGACACAGTTCAGGGAACATTCCAAAATTCAGATTTCCATATCCCAGCCCAAGACTAGTTTATGAGCAGACTTTGCTAAAGATAGCAGACCCATTATCCTATATCTTTGTTTGCTAATACTTTGTAAGACCAAAAGGAGAAAAAGGAAAACAACCAGTCTACTTCATTTATTTCAAATATTTGTAAAGATATGATTGAAATAACAGAGGTTTATATGTGTCTATTTTAAATGTTGCTTTAAAAAAGCATACCCTTCTAAACTCTTACTCATAACTTGATTGGTACATTAAACATTTTTAATTTTAAGCATTCATAATTTAAATCCTGTCTGAAAAATCACAAATTCTAAATTAGAAGATTAAAATGAATAAAAAATACTAAGTAAAATCTAGGAAAAACACATGCACAGTATAATGAAAAGACCTTACAGAATTTGAACATAGAAAAACACTGATATTCAGAATTTTAATACGCATTTGCAATAAGGCATATGCAAAGAGGATTTAATTTATTCTTTGGAGTATCTTTCTCTTATTCCTGGGGAATACATCTTTGACACATAATACTAGCAACTTTGATTTGGATACCAAAGTTATAAAACTGCTATGAAGCAAGATATAGAAATACAACAATTTTTACATAAACTCTTCTGTAGAATGATGTTATGAGAAGGTCAATATAGCTTATTTACATAAGGGAGTTAATTCTTCAATCTTTGAATTGAAAACATCAATTTTCATAAAAGACAAAAGCCTATTTTGTAGTTGTATGACAAACACCTTTGTAATCCCACAATTTGGGAATTTCTTTCCTTTCATTTATCCTGTGTTAGGTTGATTAAAAACCTAGACTAGGAGACTTGGACTTCCTTTTACAGTTTCATTCCTGCATAAGAGCCTTTGTTTGTAGAATATAGAATGTTATGAAAGACATTTTTATTTTTTTATTTCAATTTTTATTGTGATTAAGTAGTTACATAATATCCCAAATTTCACAGTGTTGAGGGATAGTGATGCTTAGTTAAAGTCACAAACACATTCTAAGATTCATGGGGCAAATTGTCTATCATGGTCTATCTCATTTATGAGTTCTATGAGCTTTGCAATACAGTTATTTCTTCCACATTGGATGATATGTACATTTCTTTTGCATAGCGTCAGCTGTTCCCTCTTTCCCACTTGTTCCCTCTATCCCATCGCTGCCATTCAGTTGCTTAGTTCATTTTGATCAATGTTCAGTACAGCTGCTGGGTCCTGCTATTGTATGCTTCTCCCTGATTCCCTCTAGTTCTGTGTCGTCCTCCTGGTTTCCCTCTGGTGTGCACATATATGCCATCTATGTGATCAGTCAGCATCATGGGGTTATTTAGTAGTAATTCCACCAGATGAGTGGAATCCTTTGTTTCTTAAGTCTTGTTAATTTTGTCGTATCACCTAACATTTTGGATTTAACATCCACTTATCAGAGAGACCATGTGCTGTTTGTCTCTTTGCTCTTGGCTTACCTCACTCAACAACATACACTATGACCAGGTAGGCTTCATCCCAGAGATGCAGGGATGGTTTAACTTACATAAATCAATAAATGTAATCCAACACATCAACAGAGCCAAGGTCAAGAATTCTATAAGACCTTTAAAAAAGAACTAATACCCATACTCCTCAAGCTCTTCAGAGAAACAAAGAAGGAGGGAGCTATCCCAAATTCATTCTACGATGCCAATATCACACTCAACCCCAAACCAGGCAAAGACCCAACAGAAAAAGAGAACTACAGATCAATCTCCTTGATGAACACAGATGCAAAGATCCTTAACAAAATTCTAGCTAACAGAATCCAGAAACACATAAAAAAAATCATACACTACGACCAGGTAGGCTTCATCCCAGAGCTGCAGGGATCGTTTAATATACATAAATCAATAAATGTAATCTAACACATCAACAGATCCAAGGCCAAGAATCACATGATTATCTTCAAGGATGCAGAAAAAGCTTTTGATAAAATACAACATTCATTCATGTTAAAAGCTTTGGAGAAAAAAGGAGTAGAAGGAACATTCCTTAAAACAATAAAAGCCATATGTGACAGACCAATAGCCAATATAATTTTCCTATTCTCTATCTCATTAATTTCTGTTCTTCATTTGATTATCTGGCTCCATCTAGTCACTTTAGGTTCCATTTTTTCATGTTTTTCTAGCTGTTTTAATTGTAACATGAGATTATTTACTTGGTCTGTCTCTATATTTTTGATGTGGGCACTGAGGGCGATAAATTTGCCCCTCAGGACTGCTTTTGCTGTGTCCCACAAGTTTCTTTGTGATGTGTCTTCATTTTCATTGAATTGTAGGAACTTTTTCATTTCTTCTCTAATTTCTTCTGTTATGCAGGTGTTGCTTAGAAGTATGCTGTTCAATTTCCATGTATTTGAGTAATTTCTGAGGTATGCTTTGTTATTGAGAACTAGCTTGATTTCATAGGATACAGGGGATTATGTCAATCCCTTTGTATTTGCTTAAGCTCCTTGCATGAACTATGATATGGTCTGTTTTGGAGAAAGTTCCATGAGCTGCTGAGAAGAATGTGTACTGTGTTGTTTTAGGGTGAAATATTTGGTAGATGTCAGTTAGTTCCGCTTGAGTATGGCCTCACTTAATTCAGTAGCTTCTTTGCCAATCCTCTGGTTGGTAGACCTGTCCTTTGGTGAGAGTGAGGTGTTAAAGTCTCCTAGTATTGTCGTATTGGGATCTATTTTATTCTGTAAATTTGAGAGTATTTGCTTCACATATTTGGGTGCTCCAATGTTTGGGGAATATAAGTTGATAATAACAATATCCTCCTCTTGGATTGTTCCCTGTATTAATATGTAGTATCCTTGCTTGTCCTTTTGTATTGATTTTAATGAAAAGTTTATTTTGTCAGATATCAGGATAACTACTCCTGCTTTCTTTCTGGGGGTATTTGATTGGTAGGTCTTTTTCCAACCCTTCACTCTTGAGTTTGTTTGTATGTTTGGCTGAGAGGTGGGTCTCCTGAAGGCAACAGATGGATGGGTCATATTTTCTGATCCAATCTGCAGTTCTTTTTCTTTTGATGGGTGAATTAAGATATTTAATATTTATGGATAGTGTGGTCCCTGTCATTCCCTGTTTTCCTAAGTTTTTCTTCTTTCCTTTCCTCCTGAGCTTACTAAGTTAGACTTCTATTAATACCTGTCTGGTGAGGTTCCCTGTTCCTGGTTGCTTTCTTCAGGTTGTGTTCCCCTTCTTAGTATTCTTTGTGATGCTGGCTTATTGTTTATGAATTCATTTACTTTTCTTTACTATTAAAAATTTTCATTTCTCCATTGAATGTGAATGCTAGCTTTGCCGGATATATCAGTCTGGGCTGGCAGTTATTGGTTCTCAGGGCTCGGATGGTACTTTCCCAGGCCTTTCTTGCATTCAGTGTCTGTGTGGAGAGATCTGCAGTGATTCTAATTTTTTTTCCTGTTGTAGTATAGCTCCTTCATTTTGCTGCATGTAAGATTGTTTCCATATTATTCAGAGCTATCATTTTTACCATAATGTGTCTAGAAGTGTTTCTCCTGGGATCCTGCTTGTTAGGTGTTGTATATGCTTCTGTTATGTAGGTAAGAGTGTCTTTTTTAAGATGGGGAAAATTTTCATTGATAATCTTGTTGACTAGGTGTTGCATTCCCTTGCTTTGATATTCCTCACCTTCATCCACTCCAATTATACGAAGGTTAAATTTCTTGGCACTATCCGCTTGCTCTTGGATTTCCCTTTGGCATAATTTAAGTGATTTTTCCTTATCTGTGACTTTTTCCTGCAGTTGGTGTATTCTGTCTTTATTTATTTATTCTCGCTTTAGTTCTTGAGTCATTGCCCCCAGCATCTCTTGGATGTAGCTTTTGTCTTCCATTCCTGCTTTGCTCTCACTGGGGCTCTCCCCTGGGTGGCTGCTGGCTTTTGGGGGTAGCTTGCTATCCTGGGTGTTGATAAACCTTGTAATTTTTCTCTGTGATTTTCGCATGGACATTCAGGGATTACTGGAGACTAATCTGAAATTTTGTTTTGGTTAATAGGTGTCCATATTTGCTTGGTTGCTATTTCTGGGCTGGCGGAGAGAGTCTGTACATGGTCATGGTTCTGTTGGGGGCCAACCTCCAGCTACTAGTCTGACCCCCTGTAGGGCTCTCAGCTCTCTGCTGGAGATCACTTGCAGTTCCGCCTTTAGACGGACTGAGCGGCCTACACTGCTCCTGTTTAGTCTTACAGGTGCTCTTGGTGAGATTGAATGTGCTGAATGTACTCTCTCCCAGTTGCTGGAGTCTGCTATGGGCTCCTGATGTGTTTTTTTGTTGTTGTTGGTTTTTGGGTTTTTTGGCCGGTTGTGGGCCTGAACTCTGGCCTGGGCGCTGTCCCTCAGCTCTTCATCTCAAGGCTGGTGCCCTACCATTTGAGCCACACCACCACTTCTGGCCCTTTCTGCTTACATGATGCTGAGGAATCAGATCCAGCGCTTCATGCACACGAGGCAAGCACTCTATTGCTTAGCCACCTACCAGCCTGAGCTCCTTACTATTAACAGGTGCTGGCTGCCTGAGTTGTCCAATTCCTGGCCTGGGATATATGGGTCGGGTTCTGGTGGGGTTTGGGCTTCTGGTTCTCTTTCCCTGGACACCCAGGTCTTTTACTGTCATGGGCGTGATTCCCAGGGGGTGCAGTTCCCTGTTTTCTCCCCTCTGCTGATGTGTATACTCAGCTTCTGACTTCAGTTGGGAGGAGTTGGTTGTGTTGCTCAGGCACCGAATCCCCAGGCCTGGTCCTTGCTCCCAGTCCCCGGCCTTGGGCATGCCAGTTGGACCTGTGCTGCTGTGTATCCCGCCTGGGTTACACAGCCTGGAGTATACAGTTCAAGTTTCTTCCACTGTTGGCTGTTGTGACCCAGGGGCACTGTTCCTGGCTTGGGTGTTTCAGCTCCATTCCAACTAGCCTGGACGACTGGGTGTGCTCCACGGGCTGGTGGAGCTCTCAAACAGTTCCCAGTTTTAGTGGGTCCTGTAGTCTAGGTGTTGGCGTAGGGGTCTGGGTCAAGGTCTGGGGGTTCCTACCAGCTCTGGTCTCCCTTGAGGGATACACTATTCCCTGCATTCTACTCACCCTGGAGCTAGTTGTTGTTTCTGTGTGATGTAGGTCACCGGTTGCTGCTTCAATCAGAGTTCACTTGTGATGCTTGTGGGCTGGGCCGGTGGGTGGTGGCTCTGTTTGTTTCTCCTCTGTTTCTGGATCTGTTGATGCTGTTTGGGTTCGTGCTGAGGGATGGCCCTCTGGCCTCTGGCCAAGGGGTGGGGAAAGGTTCTCAGTCTCAGTGCAGGTTCTAAGCATTGGGGTTTGTCTCTGTTTGCGCTCTCCGGATCAGCAGCAGTACCTTGAAGGTCTTCTGCTCTGGTGTTCTGTGGGCAACCCGTGTAGTTATGGGGTTTCTGCCATGGGGCCAAGTGGGTTGGTGGGATGGAGCCCCTCTGCTTGGAGAGTGAGGGGTGGGATTGGGATCTTTGTGCAGGCTCCCGGCTCAGAGGTTTCTCTGTTCATAACGATCAGCAGGTCCGACACTGAGGTACCTCAGGCGTCTTCTGCGCCAGTGACCTGCAGATGACCCCCTGTGTCTCTGGGGACTAGCCCCGGCTGGGCAGGGCTGGCTGCAGCTTGGTGAGCCAGTAAAGGTTGGGGGAGGGGTTTTCATGTTTCTCTGTTCTGAAATTCTTCCTTTTCTTTCTTTCTTTTTTGTTTTTTTTTTTCCCACCTCCTGTTTTTCTCTGGGTGTTCGTCTTTTTGTTGTTGTCGGTCTCTTGGGAAAATTAAGCATTGGAACATGAACTCTCTTTTTGGTTGGAGAGAGCTGTGGCATTTCCCTACTGTCCCGCTGCCATCTTGGTCTCCCCTCTGAAAGACATTTTTAAATGGTGTCAATAAATGTAGAGATAACTTGGTAACATAATCTTTTACCTGAAATTATTTGCAGTTTTTCTTAAAATTGTAGTTGTGTTCTGGGCACTAACTGGTGTTAGAGTTTGTATAGATTGAATGGTATTTTCTGTGAAAGTTAGGTATAAAACCATCTATAAGCCAGGCACCAGTGGCTCATGCCTATTATCCTAGCTACTTAGGAGGCTGAGATCCGAGGATCACGGTTCAAAGCCTGCCTGGGCAAGAAAAGTCCGTGAGACTGTTATCTCCAATAAACCATCAGAAAACCGGAAGTGGTGCTGTGGCTCAAGTGGTAGAGTTCTCACCTTGAGCTAAAGAGCTGAGGGACAGTGTCCAGGCCCAGAGTTCATGCCCCTTGACCAACAAGAACAAAAAGAATCTGAGCCTAGTGCTTTCCACTTGGAATATGCTTCTTTGTTAAACTATTTATTCCTTCTGCCACTTAGAAAGTTATTTTTGAATTGGTCAACTCGTGTAATTTTTTCAAATGTATTATTATAATATCTTTATTGCCTTTAAATTCTGTTATATTTTTAGTTGTAACTACTATTTCAGTTAAAACATGATTTGATTACTATTTCAGTTAAAACATTGTTTGATTATGTTTTATCTTTTTTTTTTTCTGCCAGTCATGGAGCCTCATCTCAGGGCCTGGGCACTATCTCTGAGCTTCATTTTTGCTCAAGGCTAGCACTCTACCACTTGAGCCACAACACCAATTCCAGCTTTTTCTGTTTATGTGGTACTTAAGAATCAAACCCAGGGCTTCATCCATGTTTGACAAGTACTCTATCACTAAGCCACATTCTTGGCCCAGTATTTTTTTTTTATCTTTTATGGAAAAATTATGTTTCTCTTCAAAGAAACAGCTTATATGTTAGCCTTTTCATATTTTCTTTATTTACTATATACTGTCATCTGTTTTGAGATTTTATTATCATCATTGTCATGATTATCATTAATTGGTATTAGTTCTAGGGCTTGAACTCAGGGCCTACACGCTGTCCTGAGATTTTTTTTTGGTCAAGGCTAGCACTGTACTACTTGAACAACAGCTCCACTTCTGGTTCTTTTTGCTGGGAAGGGGTACTTAATTGGAGATAAGAGTCTCAAGGCCTTTTCTGTCTGGGCTGGCTTCAAACCATGATCCTCAGATCTCAGCCTTCTGAGTAGCTAAGATTACAGGTGTGAATCACTGGCACCTGATTGTTTTGTAGTCCTTTTTCTGAACTTTTTTTTTTTTTGTCAGTAATGGGTCTTGAACTCTGGGTACTGTCCCTGAGCTCTTCAGCTCAAGGTAAGCACTCTACCACTTGAGCCACAGCGCCACTTCTGGTTTTCTGCTGGTTAATTAGAGATAAGAGTCTCATGGACATTCCTGCCTGGGCTCTCTGCTTTGAACTGCAGTCCTTGGCTGTCAGCCTCCTGAGTAGCTAGGATTACAGGTGTGAGCCACTGGCACCTGGCTTTAAACTCTTCTTTTTTTTTTCTTTTTTACTTTATTTTATTGTAAAGTTGATGTACAGAGGGGTTACAGTTACATGAGTAAGGTAACAAGTATATTTCTTGTCGAGCATTCTTACCCCCTCCTTTGTTGTTCTCCCACTATCCCTTCCTTCCTCCACCTCCCACTTCCTTCCACTCCTCCCACTTTATACTCTTAAGTTGACAAATTCAGCTTTTATAATTCTGATCTAACTTGCAGTCAAAGAACATGGTTGGTGTGAGGCCTAGCCTTGAAAATTTATAGAAGGGCTGGGAAGGTGGCTCAGTGGTAGAGCGCTTGCCTTGCATGCTCAAGGCCCTGGGTTCGATTCCTCAGCACCACATAAGAAAAAAGAAAAAAGCCGAAAGTGGCGCTGTAGCTCAAGTGGTAGAGCGCTAGCCTTGAGCTGAAGAGCTGAAGGACAACGCCCAGGCCCAGAGTTCACGCCCCATGACCGGACCCCCCCCCCCAAAAAAAGAAAATTTATAGAAACTGTCTTTGTGCCTTGCAGATAATAAATTTGTAAATAATTTTGATGTATTTATAAAAGACATAATTAGGATTTTATATGGGATTATCTGATAGTTGTGTTCAAGTCTTTTTTTAACCTAATGCTTGCTAAGCATATATATATACATATATATATATATGAATATTTCTTTCATAAAGTATACTTTTTTAAAAGTGAAACTGTTGAGTCAAAGCTTATACATAAATTTTTATTATTTAATTTCTTCTCAAACCATATTGTACTGGAAACTCTTAATACATTGCTGGGAGTGTAAATTTGTACAACTCCTTTGGAAAGCTAGAAATATCTAAAGCTGAACATTTAAGCATACTATAGTTCAGCAACTTACTCTTTAGGTATATATCCAACATAAATACGTATATTTACGTTCACTTGAAGACATAGTAATGTTCATAGTAGTCCTGTTTCAGTATTCGTAAACTATACATTATCCAGTATCTACCAATAATATAAATAAGTACATTTTAAAAATTGATAAATTATATTTTAATAAAATAATACTCTAGGCAAAGAAGATGAACATCTGCTAAATACAAACTGTTGAAATAAAGTTAAACATAAAAGTATATTTTGTATAATTCCATTTAATTAAGGTTCACAAAATGATGAGATCAGATACCAGAAAAGTGATGTTTTTTTAAGGAAAGAGAAATATTAGGAATGGAATACTTGGAATCCTGGTTATGCTCCATTTTTTGTATTGTTGTTGAGTTTTCAGTGAGCTAGCTATACCTTATGACCTTTTTCTTTCTCTACTTGTACTGTACTTCAGTAAAAAGTTTGCAATAAAATAAGCATAGCATCCCTTTTAAACTCCTACAAATATTACATCATTTCCCAAATTCTTGTCACTCAGATATGAAAATCTTTTTATAAGGAAAAAAATTTACTTATTGTATTATTGGTGAGTCTGAACATCTTTTGTCTATTAATTATTATGTCATTTGTTTTTCTTATGTATTTATATACTTTTTAAATCATACTTTTATTTTGCTATAGGCCAAAATATAATTAAATTACTAAATACCATATATATCAGAAAAGTTTCTCCTCATATTAAAAATCTGTTTTATAAAGAGTCATTTGGGTGGGTGCAGGGTAGCTTATATCTGTAATACTAGCTACTCATGAAGCTGAGATCCAGAGGCTCATGGTATTGAAGCCAACCCAGAGAGAAAAGTATTCAAGACTACATCTTCAATTATCTGGAAAAAAAAAAGCCAAATTGGATATGTAGCCCAAGTGGTAGAAGAGCAGCTGTGATCAAGAGAGTGGAAAGAATTCAAATCCATTACTGCCTCCCCACAAAAGAATCTTCTTGAGTCCCTACTTCTGCAACAGTCTAACTTCTTAGAACAAAATCTGTCTCATTAGCTCTAAATTTTTACTTGGATATTCTCTTTTTTTTGATGAGTCTACTCTTGGAATGTCTTTGAACAATGTTTTCAATAAAATAAAAATAGTTTATCCATGCTAATATGTTACTCTTAGTTTGTGTCTTTTTACAATGTAAAGAGAAGCATAATAAAGAATGGGATTTTTTTATTATCTTTAAGTAGTACAAAAAAGTTCCCATTCTACAAAACAGTATATGAATACAAAGTGTCTATTAACATTATCAAAAATGGGATATGTTTTATTTGTGGTAAAATTGCATTTAATTTTGTCTGTCTTATGATTTTATATAGTTGTCTTTAGAAACCAGTGTTCTGCATGCTATATACTTTTTTCAATAGTTCCAGCTTTCTAAGTGATCTCTTACTAAAGTATTTGGTTATAGTAACCCAACTATAGTCTGATACAGTCTCACCATTGTCTGTTGTTTCATGCTTTTGGTGGGGATACCTTAGTGAAATAATGTATTTATATATGTCTTAGATTTATTCTACTTTAAATTCTTTATTCTGAAATAGCCTGTGAATATTTTTTACTGATTCCTGTTTTTTGTTTTAATATGTTATTCAGACGCTCTGCTGTTGCTCGCATTCAGGAGTTCTTCAGGAGGAGAAAAGAAAGAAAAGAAATGGAAGAACTGGATACTTTGAACATTAGAAGGCCATTAGTAAAGATGGTTTATAAGGGCCATCGCAACTCCAGGACAATGGTACTAAATGCTTATGGCATTCTTCATGAAATGCAGTTTCATAATATGTTTCTTGCATAATTATTATATTCATATATTACCAGTGTGATTTCAGTGTAACACTGAATCTTCATAGTCATCCCTAAAGTTTTTTAAATCCTATATCATATTGTGAAAGACTATCTTTTAACCTTTACTTTTGTTTTACAAGAAAACTAGCCTACTGAAGAAAATATATGGAATTCTTTTGATTTTTTAACAAGAAACTACTGCTCTCTTTTATTTTCTTTCTCTTTAGATAAGGTGGTATCTAAAATCCATAAATCCAATGCATTATTATTTAATAATAGACCCTTTCAGATAATTCTATAATAACTATTTTACTCTGAGCTACTCATAAAATTTGTTCCTCATATTTGCATTATGTTATCACAGGTAGCTGAAAATTGTGTTTTAGCTTGCTTTTTTAGGGTACAGGTAAGAAAAAAATTAACTTTGAGATGCAGTAAAAATTAGCCACCGCTAGCTATTATTGACAAAAATAGTTTGAAACTTTTAAAAATATTTATTTTAAGAGAAGTAATTGATTTAATTTAGTGCACTTTGAGGCTTAAAATTTTAGATGATAATTATTAAGGGAATGAATGAAAATAAGGAAGAGAAGTAAATATCACAACAATTCCAAGTAACAAGAAAGCTGCTCCTTTCTTCTCTTTTGTGAAGTTGCAGCTGCAGAGGAAATGATTTTTTAAATTCTGATCTGAAGTGCAAAGTATAAAAGCCAGTTTGTTTTTTATGAGTTATTTTTATTGTCTTTTAAATACAATGGGGCAATTTTTGTAATATTCAATAGTAAATATATATAAATTTCCTTTATATTGTCCCAAACCCAGAAACCCCATTCATTCAGTTAGCAATTATTATCTCTAACTGCTATTCTACGCCAAGTATTATTTCAGGCATCATAAATATGTACTATTGAACAAAGCAGTGTTCTCATGAGAGATTTTGAATCTCTAACTGCCATATAATCCCTGCTGATGAATGTCATGATTTTAAGATGCAAGAAGAGACTTTCTTATAATAATTTTGACTTGAATGTTTATTTATTTTTTTAAACCCTTAGATAAAAGAAGCCAATTTTTGGGGTGCTAACTTTGTAATGAGTGGTTCTGACTGTGGCCATATTTTCATCTGGGATCGGCACACTGCTGAGCACTTGATGCTTCTGGAAGCTGATAATCATGTGGTAAACTGCCTGCAGCCACACCCATTTGACCCAAGTAAGATGATCTTTTTAGGACAAGGGCTAGATTGTTCAGATGATTCATCAACTCTTTTTCCCCCTACATATTATTATTTAAGAATAATCTAGGACTAGGAAGGTGGCTCAGTGGTAGAGTGCTTGCCTTGCATGCATGAGGCCCTGAGTTTGATTCCTCAGCACCACATAAGCAGAAAAATCTGGAAGTGGCGTTATGGCTCAAGTGGTAGAGCACTAGCCTTGAGCTGAAGAGCTGAGGGACAGTGCCCAGGCCCAGAGTTCAGGCCCCATGACCAACCAAAAAAAAAAAAAAAGAATAAATTATCCCACTAAACAGTGCCTGGTGCTTCTATATCCCTACTTGAATTTAAAACAGAATCTGAGGCTGGGAAGGTGGCTCAGTGGTACAGTACCTGCTTGCCTTGATTGCATGAGGCCCTGGGTTCAATTCCTCAGCACCACATGAGCAGAAAAAGCTGGAGGTGGCGTTATGGCTCAAGTGGTAGAGCGCTAGCTTTGAGCTGAAGAGCTGAGGGACAGCACCCAGGCTCAGAGTTCAGGGCCCATGAACGGAAAAAAAAAAAAAAAAAAAAAAACAGAGTATGCTTTTGGCAAAAAATGTAAGGAAATGGTTGAAGAGTTTATTCTTCTAATATTTCGTCCAAGTTTTATTAGCTATTAGACTTGCATGACTAAACTTTTTTGTACTAGGACTTGAACTCAGGCTCTTGCTCAGCTCTGTTGTTCATGGTCTACCACTTGAGATACATTTCCACTTCCACCTTTAGCCTGGTGAATTGGAGGTATGAGTATCATGTTTTTTTCTGCCTGAGCTGGCTTTGAACCACTATTCTCAGGTCTCAGCCTATTTAGTAGCTAAGATTATAGACAGTGAGCCATCAGTGCCCAGATTCTAAGATTACTTTTAAGAAATCTTCAAAGTAAGTTAGACTCTGGTACCTCACAGATGTAATCCTAGCTACTTAGAAGACAGATCTGGACATAGTTTGAAGCCAGCCTGAGCAGAAAAATCTGTGAGACTCTGTCTCCAAAATAACTAGCAAAAATCCAGGGCTAGAAATGTGCCTCAAGTGCTTGAGTTCCAGCCCAGCAAATTGACAAGCTTGAAGCTCTTGCGTGTAAACCCCAATACCAGAAAAAAAAATTAGTAGTCAAATGTAAAATTTCCATTTCAACTGAATTTTGCTACATATATGTACATATATACATGCACATATATATATTTATGTATACCTTGACATGTTTTTAATCTCTTCATTAAGATGTAAATTTTATTTCTAGTTCTAGCTTCATCTGGCATTGATTATGACATAAAGATCTGGTCACCATTAGAAGAATCAAGGATTTTTAACCGAAAACTTGCTGATGAAGTAAGATTTTTACTCTTCTGGTTATAGGTCATACTTTAATTTGTTCTTAAAGTGTTGTGCTGAGAGAAGGCATTCTATTATTAATTGTTAACTATATTTAATATTAGTTGCTAACTAAAGCGGGTTAACAAAGTTAATGATGTAAAATCATTTTAGAGAAACTAAAGTCAAAGCATGTTTAAATACTAGTGAGATAAAATCAAAATAATATCATGCTAATTGATTATTAATATTAATTACGTTGTAACTTAGGAAAAATAAGTTTGGCTATTGTACTTATTTCAATAAAATCATTTAAAAGTTCTCTCATCTTAAGACAGTTTTATCTGATCATGCTGCCTGTAATTCCAAGCTGAGGCAGGCAGGAGGATCAGGAGTTTGAGAATAAATGGGGCTACATAGTGAGACCTTGTATAAAAAAACAAGAAAAGAAAGGAGAAAGGCTCACACTGTAATCCTAGCTACTCAGAAGACTGAGATCTAAGGATCAGTATTCAAAGCCCAGGCAGGGAAATCTATAAGACTATTATAGCTTATTGAGCACCCAAAATACAAGAAGTGGAGCTGTGGCTCAAGTGGTAGAGCACTAGCCTGAGCAAAAGAGCTCAGAGACAACACCCAGACCCTGTACCAAATAAAAAACAAAAACAAAAAACCACAAATGGTTTTACTAAGAGCTTTTCTCCATAATCATAACATTTGCCATGTGCTTTTTTTTGGGGGGGAGTCCAGTTGTGGGGCCTGAACTCTGGGTCTGGGCGCTGTCCCTCAGCTCTTCAGCTCAAGGCTAGCACTCTACCACTTGAGTCACAGCACCACTTCCGGCTTTTTTCTTTTTGCTTATGTGGTGCTGAGGAATCGAACCCAGGGCCTCATGCATGCAAGGCATGCGCTCTACCACTGATCTACCTTCCCAGCCCCATGTGCTTTTTTTTTAACAGGGTACAAATTTTTTTTTATTGTGAAAATACTGTACAGAGGGGTTACAATGAGTACATTTCTTATCAAGCATTGTAGCCTCCTCCTTTGTATCCCCTTCCCATCCCTTCCCATCCTCCCCGCTCCCTCCTCCCCCACCAAAGTTGTAAAGTTAGTTTTTGACATAATGACTTGTACATCTCATTGTTGCAATGGGTCCACCTGTATCCCTATTTAAACGATTTGTTTTTCCCCTTCCCCTCCACAAATTATACCAACATCAAATACAGTGAAAGCAGGGGCTATATTGTGGGGGAGGGACATACAAAGCAACAAAGAAATAATCTTATAAATGTGTTAGAAACAATCGCATGAAAGAAAAAAAACATTTGAGTACATATCTTAGGGTTCATTTCCCTAACATCACCTTATCTGACCTTTTCTGCTTGACTCAGACATATACTAGATATTGCACATAAGGGAAACCATGGGACCTATGTTTCTTTGGGCTTCGCTTACTTCACTGAATATATTTTTTTCCAAGTCTTTCCATTTCCTAACAAATGGGGTAATGTCATTCTTTCTGATGGAAGCATAGAATTCCATTGTGTATATATACCACATTTTCTTGATCCATTCATCTACTGAGGGGCATCTGGGTTGGTTCCATATCTTAGCTATAGTAAATAGTGCTGCAGTAAACATAGTTGTGCTGGTAGCTTTAGTGTGGTCTTGTTTGTAAACATTTGGGTAAATGCCCCAAAGTGGGATTGCTGGGTCATAGAGGAGCTCTATGTAGAGTCTTTTGAGGAACCTCCATACTACTTTCCAAAGTGGTTGAACTGCCATGTGTTTTAATGCCTTTTTTTTTCCTTTGCTTATCCTGTCTCTAGGTGTTCAGGAACATTTAGTACTGCATGGGGTTCTTGAGACACAGTTCATTGTGATATGATTCTGGGTTGTTGTTTTTTTTTTTCATAGAAAGCTAGAAAGGAGGGAATGTGGCTTAGTGGTAGAGTGCTTACCTATCATGCATGAAGCCCTGGGTTCGATTCCTCAGTACCAGATACACAGAAAAAGCCAGAAGTGGGGGCTGGGAAGATGGCTCAGTGGTAGAACGCTTGCCTTGCATGCCTTGCATGCCTGAGGCCCTGGGTTCGAGTCCTTAGCACCACATAAGCAAAAAGAAAAAAGCCAGAAGTGGCACTGTGGCTCAAGTGGTAGAGCACTAGCCTTGAGATGAAGAGTTGAGGAACAGCGCCCAGGCCCAGAGTTCAGGCCCCACAACCGGACTCAAAAAAAAAAAAAAAAGCCAGAAGTGGCACTGAGGCTCAAGTGGTAGAGTGCTACCCTTGAGTAGAAGAAGCTCAGGGACAGTGCCTAGACCTTGAGTTCAAGCCCCAGGACTGGCAAAAAAAGCAAAAAGATAGAAAGGAAATACTTTTTCTTCCAAAATCACAAGGAAACAGAACAAATAATTAGACAATCTTTTATTATTTTTAAGATTTCCTTAGCCTCTTATTTAAGCAAAATTTTTCAAACTGATCTTTGTATAGATCTGTTTCTTACCAATTTTTGAGAAAAGAGATTTGTGATATGTACAAATGCTGAATTTTGAAGGGTTCTCTTCCCAACTTCAACCAGGGCTTTTATTTGTAAAAATGAGCATCTACTATTGAAGCTGTAATTTAGAAGACCATTGTTCTATACCAATGTTAAAATTTCATAGCATAGGTTCCATATATATTTTCATTTAATACCAATTCATAAAACACTTAATGTTTGTCAAACAGTACTGGTTTAACAAAATAATACCTCAGAATTTACATACTAATGAGAAAGACATAAAAATACTAAAAGTTTCCACAGAAGAAATCAGAATTGGTCTTAAGTTTGCTGCAGGTAGACAGAAGCAAAGAGCTTTTGAGAAAGAAGTCTCAGCATGTGCCAAGTTAGTATAAGGTAAGTGAAGCATCAGTGTGATGAACCTTAAAGTACATGTACAAAAGTAGTTCATAGACTAACAAGAGAGATGAGACAAGATTTTAAGGACTGAGTACCCTAATGAATCAGGAATTTATTGTTATATTATTGAGGAACTGTTGATCAGGTTAACGTCATTTTCTTCCTTAAATTATTTTTGTTTGTTTGAGACAGAGCCTCACTATGTTGCCCAGACTAATATTTGTCTCACAATTCACAAACCTATATCAGTCTATTTAGTACTGGATTATAGGTGTGAGTCACCACCACACTTGGCATCATGCTGTCTTTTCTTCCATTTTTTTTTTAACCTTTGCCATGTACTTTTAATGCCTTTTTTTTTCCTGTCGCTAGGTGTTCAGGAACATTTAGTACTATGTGGTGTTCTTAAGATACAATTCATTGTGACATCTTCCCAAACTTTTTTTCCAAAATTACTTTCTCCAGACCTCAATACTGCCAAAATAAAATAAATAAAATAAAATAAATGTTTTTATGCTGCAAATGTTTTAATGATTATTGTTGAGCATACATTTTGGAAATTTACTTAAAATTACAACAAGTTTAAATAAATGTTTATAAAATACAAAGAAAATACAAACAAACATAAACCATGCTTCAAGTGTGCCTTGCCCTTAGGCCAGTGTTTCCCCTCCCTTAGTATATTTTTTATTTTTGAGCTGCACAAACATACTTAAGAATTTGATCTTTATATTTGGCAGTTCGAAAATAAAAATATACTCTCACCTCAAAGAAATAAAAAAGTTGTGCATAATTATTGCTGAACAAAAGAGAGAACACTAGAATACTCGATAATGCACATACCATTAAAATGAAAAAGAAGAATTTTGCCTTAACAAAGTAATATCTTCTCAAGCAATCGAAGTGACCTCAGGATGATAAACTGAACACTGTTAATAGTAATAGCAATTTTGGTAATAGTAATAATAATTGTTATTTTTACGAAATAATTATTTAATACTGCTATGTCACTTCTGCTATAGAAGACAGTAAAAGCCAACACAAAGTGAACTTTTCTAGAAAGCTCTAAATTTAAGTACTTTTACACGTAAAAGCTAAATTGAATTCTTAAACACTATAAGTTGTCTCAGTGTTTGACCTTTGTCTTTAGGCCACCTTAAGAATAGTAGTATTTTCTTATCTTACTTAAATGCAAGGTGAAGTAATTATTTGGCACCAAAGCAAATGATTTATCCTTACTTTATTTACCTTAAAGCAGAAATATAGACGTCACACAAATAAAGAAATAATTCTTCTAGGACCTGATAATTGTTTATTGTTTTCTTAATCTTCAAGAAAAAATATCATTACTCTATGATCTTTAACACTGTTGTTTAAATTGCCTTTAGGTTATAACACGAAATGAACTCATGCTGGAAGAAACTAGAAACACTATTACGGTTCCAGCTTCATTCATGTTGAGGATGTTGGCATCACTGAATCACATCCGAGCTGGTAAGAACTTCTGTTGTACCATTAAAATCATTGCTATATTGGAAAAAAAATTAAGATCTATTTTAAAGAGATTTATGTATTTTTCTTAATATCACAAAATAAAAGCAACTTCTGAAATTAATTTTTATGAATCCTTGACCTTAGCACTAAAGTTATAGAAAAATGGTATATAGAAAGAAGGTTACTTGAAAACATTTATCAACTTTTCTCTCATTGTACAGAGCACATGATAAGCCTTTAGATATTTTAAATATATTTTAATAATAGATTTATTCAAAATCAATAATAGCCTAGCTAAGAAATATACTATGTCAAACAGTAAAACAAATACTAGTAACTATATAATATGGATTATCTATAACATACCAAGTATACTAATCATTTCACCGAAATACCCTCATTTAGTTTTAAACCTTAACAAAGTACATTATTTTTAGGAAGGTATCCTAGGCCATACACCTAATAAACATTAAAGTCTGAATTTGAAACTAATTTCCAAGCCCTTATTTTCCCTGTGGCTGATAAACTTACCTTGTAGTCATATATGCAAGCCATTACTATGAAATACAAACCTCGGGATGATTTAATGTCAAATGACTTTCTTATTACTATATTCTTTGTAACATCTCCAGCCAGTCTTTTAGCCCTCTTTAAAAGTGGGGAATACACCAAAATCTCTAACCTTAAAGTTTTTATAATTATATTGTCCACCTCCATCCTCACTTTTTGTTCAAATAACTTCTACTGTCATATTATGTCTATATAAACAATAGACTCAATACCATTTCCTCAGATTCAATAGGGAAGAAGAAGTAAGTATTCCAGGTACAATAAATAATCATGTGACATTTTCCTAAGCCATAGAGCACATTTGAAAAATTGAAAAAGCATTATATCTTTGTAATTAAGTTAGAGAATAATAATTCAAATTATAAATACTGTTACTGGGAAAAACAAAAAATAAACCTAAAATGTAAACAAAAAATGTTAGTACCATAACAATGTTTTACAATATTTCTTTGGATTCCTGCATTAAATTAGTCACTGTGCCTTCATTTGATCCATTTTCTTCAATAACAAATAATCTTTAATATTCATCTATTGGGTTTCAGAGTTTAAAAAGCAGCATATTACAAATAAAGAAAAATATTTGTTAATGATCACTCCTAAAATGTGCATTTTTTATTGTTTATGTTATGGTCAGCTCTTTTGTAGCGTTAGCCTATAAGAAAGTAGTTTTTGTTACAGGTGCAATAGTTTGTTAGGAAATAGCTACCACCAGTTTCTTGGAATTTAGAATAGGTAGGTATTTGATGGTATAAATATTCCCTTTTCATTTCCATATCCTTTTGCTAGTAATGAATAGGCAATTTAAACTGCTTTAAGTAGATTTTCTTGCTTCTCTTTTGCAAAAGACTAGACAAAGTACCCACAAGTTTGTATTTAGTCTTTTATCCCCAAGAGATTTAAAAAAAAAGATAGTTATTTGATAGGTCTATTAGTCAGCTATTCTTTTCCTCTTCTGTTCTCAAGTTCATTTTCAAGGGAGTTTGGAGTATACATACCAAATGGGTACATTTTAGCCACAGGTTACCTCATCCCATCTATTATTCCAGGTACTGGGGTTTAAACTTAGGGCCTAGAGCTTTGTAGGCAGGCACTTGAACTATGTCCCTAACCCCTTTTCACTTTAGTTATTTTCAGAGTATGCTTTTTTTGCCCCTGGCCGTTCTCACACTTAGGTCCTTCTACCCAACTTCCCTTATAAGTAGCATGTTTGACTTATTTGTTGAGATGGGGTGTAGATAAGATTTGCATGGGCTGGCCTTGATCTATAGTCCTCCCAATTTCTTCCTCCCAAGTAGATGATATTACAGATATAAGCCATTGTGCCTACTATAGATCTTTAATGAGAGATCCTTTTCAAATTACCTCTGGGGCTTGTTTATGTGTACTAGAATTTTAACTCAGGGCCTTGAACTTGTTAGGTAAGCACTCTTCCATTTGAGCATATCACAGACATTCCTCTGGGGCTTTTATAATTAAAAAAATTAAATTTAAAGTGCCAAATACAGATAATTGAAGATTCTTATATATATTTATTTGGGGGGGGGTGTCGGTTGTGGAGCTTGACCTCTGGGCCTGGGCGCTCTTCAGCTCAAGGCTAGCACTCTACAACTTGAGCCAAAGTGCCACTTCCGGCTTTTTCTGTTTATGTGGTGCTGAGGAATTGAACTCAGGGCCTCATGCATGCGAAGCAAGCATTCTACCAGTGAGCCACATTCCTAGCCCCTGAATATATTTTTTAAGGCAAGAAAAATTGGTCATGGGGATATTAGTTCAGCAGCATTTGCCTAGCGTGCACAAGACAGTATGTTCCTATGTTCAGTCCCCTGGCAAAAGCAATCAAAATTATTTTCAATAATAATGCACTTAAGATTCCTCATCTAAGCCTGGCGCCAGTGGCTCACGCCTGTAATCCTAGCTACTCAGGAGGCTAAGATCTGAGGATCTCAGTTCAAAGCCAGCCTGGGCAGGAAAGTCCGTCAGACTTTTATCTCCAATAAACCACTAGAAAACGAAGTGGCACTGTGGATCAAGCTGTAGCGTGCTCGCCTTGAGCTGAAGAGCACAGGGACAGCACCCAAGCCTAGAGTTCAAGCCCCACAACCGACCAAAAAAAAAAAAAAGATTCCTCATCTAGACTATATAAAGGTTGTCCAATATCCAGAGAGGCTTTGAAAGGATAATAATGTTATAGATTAACCATTTAGAATCTTTTAGAATATCTTTAAATCTGAACATGTTTGTACCCTATTTAAAATTCTTCTGTGCCTCCTCATGTTCTCTGGATAGAGTTTATATGTATTAGCATGTCTTACATGAATTGTACATTATCACTTGAAATTCATCCCTTCATACCTCTGGATTGCAGCATGTGGAAATGTAGATAGTGTTTTTCTGTGATGGGTTTGCAAAGTTTGTCATCAGAACATCCGAATCAGAACCTCTCACTCTCATTCAGCTTTCTTCTGGTCACTGCTGGCATTCTACTCCTTGAGCCACCCCTTCAGTTCTGGCCTTTGCTGGTAAATTGGAGACAGCAGTCTTTCAGATTTGGCTGCCCAGGCTAGCTTCAAACCATGATCCTTAGATCCATCTTCATGAGTAGCTAGGATTACAGATGTGTGAGCCACTAGCACCTGGCTCAAGTGACAGTCATTCAGCTGATGACCCCCTTTTTTAAAAACACAAATTAGATTATATCACTTCCTTTTAAAATTCTTAAGAATCAATAGCTTACTCATTGCTCCTAACATAAAACCCCTGATTCTTTTGTGATCTACTAGTTCCTAAATAACCTAAACCCTGCTACCCTCTAATTTCTACTTCTAGATCTGTTTTATTCCTCATCCAAGATTGTTAATACATTTAAGACCTTTTACTCACTGTTGCCTCTGCTTGAAATATTTGGCCCCAAAACTTTATATACAACTGAAAACGGAAAGCAATGTTACGTGCCTCCTCAGGAGTCCTCTGTCCACTGTCTTCAGTTGCTTTCTGTGCCTTTTTTTAGTCACACTCAGTTCATTGATTTATTGTCCTCAGGTACTTATCACTAACTTTTCATTTCTTTTTTGCCTTATTCAGATTAAAGAAGAAAAATACATTTGTTGTCTTGCTTGTTTTCATTCTTTCTCTAGAAAGTAAGCTTATAAAACAAGTTTTTGTTGCTTTGTTTTGTAGTTCTGAGAATGAACCTAGGACTCACACATAGTAGGCAAGCAAATGCCCTACCACGTAGCTGTATCCCCAGCTCCATAGATCTAATATGTCCTCTCTGCAACTGCATTTTTAGCTAGAACAGCACCTAAACATAATATTCAGTAAATATTTGGTAAATAGATGTGTAAATGAATGAACTTCTAATATCAAATCTTTGGCCAGTGATACATTTTGTATATATTATTTTTCTTAAGAAAATAAATTATTGGGCTGGGAAGGTGGCTCAGTGGTAGAGCGCTTGCCTTGCATGCCTGAGGCCCTGGGTTCGATTCCTCAGCACCACATAAGCAAAAAGAAAAAAGCAAGAGGTGACTCAAGTGGTAGAGTGCTAGCCTTGAGCTGAAGAGCTGAGGGACAGCGCCCAGGCCCAGAGTTCAGGCCTCACGACCACCCCTCCCCCCAAAAAAAAGAAAGAAAATAAATTCTTTGCAAATCATAATCTGTAAAATAAGACATGATTTTTATGGAATGCAATTTTCCTTTGGAAATTTTTTCTCTTATCTCCCTTCTCTCTCCTTCGCCAGCAAACATTGTATCTCTTTTTATTATCTTTCTGCAAATATAAACTTACTTATAAAATCAATTTGGCACTGGCTACTTTTGAAAGCAATAAATATAGAAGTGATTACTATTTCCAGATTTCATTTAAAAGAACACAGTGTAGTTCAGACCTCTTTGGTCTTTAATTGCCAAGTAAAGATTTGTGGAAATGTTACTACTTTAGTAGCACTTCATGAATAGAAATTTTTCATTTAATTTAGTTTTAGAAAGTGAGTTTTTCACTTTGAGGTGACTGTGGCAGTTAGAGAAGCTGGATTTGAGGAGAGACTGACGGCTCTGCCCACATTTCAGAAGCCACAGACTGTTTTCTTGCAGCCTGTTGAAGGAGACTCTTGACCCTCACTTGTTTATAGTGCTGGCTGTGGACTATAGAATTATAGCCTTAGCTGCAGACCTCATGATTTAAAGCTTGCAATGATTCTTCTTTATTCTCTATTTCCCTATCATCATTTATAGTGTGACAACCAAAAGTAACTTAAGCTCTCTACTTTAAATAGGCTGAAACTGCTGCTCCATGCTTGAATCTGGTTCACCATATCCAGAATTTCCTCTTATAATATATACTTTCGCAGAACAGCAATTGAATGTTTTGTGTTTCATGGAAGTTATCACTTAATAAAAATAATGTAATCCCACAGGCCCTAGATTCAATACTCAATATAGGCCTCCCCCAAAAAAGTGCTTGTTTTTTATACTAATATTCCTTAGGTAAGTATTTTGTCAGAAATTCATCCACTGTATTTCAGTTCCTTAATAATCTATGAAGTCTATTTTGTTCATTGGTTTACATGTATATACTGATTGCTTATATAACAGGTAAATAATCTAATTAAAGTTATAAATCAGACACACACACATATATACATAAATATATATATATATAATATATAATCTCCCATTTTTGTCATTGGAATGTAATTCACTTGTATATTTACATATATAGTCCCTTCTCTAAACTGATGTAATCCAGTAAAAATGTTTAAGCCTCTGTCAATAACAACAATACAGCTGGGCACAGGTGGCTCACGCCTGTATGATCTGAGGATCATAATTCAAAGCCAGCCAGGGAAGGAATATCGATGAAACTCTTATCTCCAATTAAACACCAGAAAACTGGAAGTGGTGCTGTGGCTAAAGTGGTAGAGCACTCGCCTTGAGCTGAAGAGCTCAGAGAAAGCACCTAGGTCCAGAGTTCAATCCCCATGACCAACAACAACAACAATAATACTAATAACAATACAGAGTTTATTTCTTTCTGTGAACAGTGGAACTGAATTTTCTTTTATCCCTGACCTTAATATTCTCCATATTACCTTGGGGAAATGTTTCTGTGGCATAAATGACCTAAATTCCATCCTGTGGCAATTTTATGTTGTTGCCTTCGTATAACATAATGTGATTTAGCTTATCTTCATAAGTCTTATATTCAGTCAGGTGCCAATGGCTTGTGCCTATAATCCTAGCTACTCAGGAGGCTGAGCTCTGAGGATCATGGTTCAAAGGCAGCCTAGGCAGGAAAGTCAGTGAGATTCTTACCTCCAATTAACCACCAAAAAGCTGGAAATGGAGCTGTGGCTCAAGTGGTAGAGCAAAAAGGCTCAGGAACAGCCCCCAGGCCATGAATTCAGGCCTCAGGACTGGCACAAAAATAACTAAAATTATACTTAAAATACATTTATTTAATAAACTTGCATTGAGGGACTGGAGTTGGAGCTCAGTGGTAAAGTTCTTACCTAGCACACACAAGCCCCTTTTATCACAGAAACAAAAACCTAAGCAAAAACCTAAGCAAAACATCATTAATGAATAGCCTTTATTAGGTCCTCAAGATATAAAGATAGAAATCACTCTTGCCTTCTCCTAAGAGCACACAGTCTAGTCTGTGTTGTTTATCTAGACAGATAAACAACTATTATTTCAATTGGGATCAGTATGAGGAGATTCATAGAAGACATTCTGAAATTTGGAGAAGAGAATTCATATCTCTGCAGAGTAGGTATTTGAAAAGGTCAGGGTAAAGGGTAATAATAGTTGAATTGTGCAAGTCTTTATTGCTAAAGAATTGAAGAAAAGTATTACTGGCAAAGGACTACAAAGCATGACTGATTTAAGCTTGAAAGAACACTTCATTCACTCACCACAATAGTCCTCCTGATCTCAACTTCCCAAATAGCTAGGATTACATGCATGACACCAGTGCCTGGCTTAATTTTAAGAAATCTTTTTTACAAACTGAATTACACAGTCTTCCAGAATGTGGTCTCCATATTCTCTTGCAACCTCCCTCTTTTCACATTCTTTTTTTTTTCTTTTTTTTTTCGGTCGGGCATGGGTCTTGAACTCTGGGCTTGGGCACTGTCCTTGCGCTCTTCAGCTCAAGGCGAGCACTCTACTGCTTGAGCCACAGCACCACTTACGGTTTTCTAATGGTTTATTGGAGATAAGTCTGATAGACTTTCCTGCCCGGGCTGGCTTTGAACCGCAATCCTCAGATCTCAGCCTCCTGAGTAGCTAGGATTACAGGCGTGAACCACCAGTGCCCAGCTTCACATTCTTTAATAGCACCTAATATACCTCCTTAAAACTTAGTTTCCAAGGAACTCTGTGAAAACCACTGCAGGAGAATGTATTCTAGTAAAATCTTCAGAGTTGTTTTTATATATTTTAGAATCACATGCATAGCCAAAGCTAATGGTGCAGTGTATTTTTCTTTTTTCCTTTACCTCTACAGGCAACATTTAAAATACTTAGCTATACCTAATGTGAACTGATCTTCACATATTTATGTGTTGAATTAATTACATTTTACAAGCGTTAAATAAAGACATTGAAATTATGTATAATTGCATGCTAAAAGTATTTCTTTTTGTGATTCTCATATCTTTTTTTCAAGACCGATTGGAGAGTGACAGATCAGAAGGATCTGGTCAGGAGAATGAAAATGAGGATGAAGAATAATCAACTTTTTGGCAAGCACTTAGATGTTCTGAAATTTGTATGAGACATTTGTTATATTTTTTTCTTTACAGAACTTTAGTGCAATTTTAAGGCTCTGGTTTCTTTGGAGCTTTTCCCTGTGGGGGGATGACTTACCATTGGTTTGGAATGACTGTGTGCATGAATTTGGGAGAGTGTGTAAACAAAACTAGCAAAATGTTTTAAAAACTTTTTGTCATGTATGAGGAGTGCTAGAAAAGACAAAGTGCAATATTTTCCCTAACCTTCAGATGTGGGAGCTTGGATCAATGTTGAAAAGTAATTTTCATTATAGTGGAAATGTTGGTTCAAATAAATTTCTACACTTGCCATTTGCATGTCTGTTGCTTTCTAATTAAAGATATTTGTTGTTATAAGTTATCCTAAATCTGACTTTTTATTGAATGCCTATTTTGGTCTACATTTTCCAAACTTTTCTTTAACAAAAGAGGACTATCTTTCCCTGTTTTCCAAATTCAATCATCTTTTTCCATGTTGATTTCTGTTTCATAGCGTCATATACAATGATTTTATTCAGTTATCTTTCCAAAGTACTTTATCTTCATCTCTCATTACTGGTCTTCATCTCTCATTAACTGGTACCTTATCACATCTCAATCACTGAGCATCATGTTTAGTTCACATCTTAGAATCTAATAAAGGTACTTGCTTCTGCTCTACCTATCTCCATATTCCAGCTGTCAATGCAAGTCAGTAATAATCCAGTCTTCTAATTTCATCTTAACTATAGTGTCCACCTCCACTCATTCCAAGCTTATAGACTATACCTGAAAATGGTCCCACCCACTTAAGTTTTCATTCTGCTTGTATCTTTCCTTCAATCTAATTTTATGCTCACTAAAGCATACTAATTATTTTCCCTCAAATTATATGCTCACATCTCTTCAATCCATTACATAATAATTTTCTAATTTTATTCTATATATTTTTGCTTCTTTGTTTCTCCTTTTTCCTTTTCTTTCCCCTCCCCCTCCCTCTCTCCCCTTCCTCTTCCTTTCCCTTTCCTCTTTCCTTTCCTTTTCTTACTTCAATGTTGGGAATTAAATCTAGGGCTTCATACATGCTAGACTAGCACTCTGCCCCTGAACATCTTATATACTTTCTAATGGCTCTTGTCCTCTAGTCATCCATGGTCATTATCAGTGGTACCGACTTACCAGGTGAGAAAAAGTACAGTTAGTTTCCTGTTTCATGATCCCTTGAAGGCAAAAAATCAGGCTTGGCACAATGATGTGTTCATTACCATCTAGTGTGTGCCGGCTCACTCTTGCTCGATCTCACCCACCCTCCTTCTTTATCCTTTCCGTCTCCCACATAGGCATTTTCTTTTATCTATTTCTGAGGTGATGCATTAATTGTCCTTTAAGAAGGAGGTGCCTTTGATTATCCAGTTAGTATTTGGCAACTGTCTCACTTGTAAAGGACAGCAACTAACCTTGGCAGATAGAAGTGCACCACACATTTGAAATGATCATTGAACTCATTTTAAGACAGCCATCTAGGACTGCCAGAATTGTAACACTACCACAGAAAGTAAAGCACTGGAGTTATTTACAGAGAGATAGATGCATGTGATACCTCATCCATCATTATCGCCTTAAACTCTAGTTCTCATCCATGTTCTGAAGGGCAGTATCTCACCTTCAGTGGCTGCATTGTTGGTAGATAAGAATACAGTGTCAATACAAATCTGATAGTCTATGTAGTCAATCATCTCAGCCCCCTCTCTTTTGATGCTTTTAGTGTATTTGGTATAATAGTTGTCTTTTGTTATAGAAAGTAATACTTCCCTTTTGATCTAATTAGCAGGTAGTTTACATGTTCCTGTTATTTCCAGAAGTCTAAATATTCTAAAGAAGGGTCTAAGCCAAATACTAAGAGGAAGACATAATCTACTCCTAAATTGGCCACGAACAGTCTTACAGCTTCAGTAGATGATTGCAAACACAGGAACGCCTACTGTTGTCATAGAAGAAATTAGCTCTTTAGTTGGCTTAATAAGCTCAACTGGACTTAATATCTAGCTCCTATTCTAGATATACACATCCATAGTAGAAATCCTGCTAAATGGCCAAAGGGGTGAAGGAATCAGAGCTTTAGTTACAAGATAAGTGTATGACTTTCTGGAAAGTACAAAGGTCTTGATTTCTGGCTCCCAACTAGTTATGAGCCCTGCTCAAGACATCTTATTCCTTTGGGTTTCTGTTTCCTCCTCTCTAATGTTGTAAGAGGATCATATTTGCCCCCCACCAACTGTCACAAGCTGTTAGGACCACAACACACAATATGATGTTTCTTTTGGCTATAACAGTATAGTGAGGTGTTGGGAAATTGAAGAATCAGGCTATTGCTATTGAAGAACTAAGGTCAAGGAGTAACTGGCAGGAAAAGTAATAGAAAAAAATCAAAACTCTCCATCTGGTGCAGGATGCTGATGGTGTGTGTGTGTGTGTGCGTGTGCGTGTGTGTGTGTTGTGTGTTTTGAGGGGCAAGAGATTGGGAATTCATGTTCTGCTTATTCTTTTTTAATATATTTTTATTGTAAAGATACTATACAGAGGGGTTACAGTTACATGAACAAGGTAATGAGTCTATTTCCTATGGGTTCTGCTCATTTTTTAAACCTAAAACATCTCTAAATTTTTTTAAGTTTACCAAAAGGAATTAGGGCTCCTACCCATAGCAATTCTGTAGACAATTATGGTGTCACTACTTAGGAGTATAGCAGCCCAGACAAGTAGTCTGGGAGGCAGCAAAGAGTTAACAAGTCTTGCCTGATTGGGTGGGGGAGGAAGGGACTGAAGGTACATCGAACAGACCTCTAAAACTTAGGTGAGCAGGAAAATGGAAGGTGACTTCAATTATGGTGGGTAAAGGGGTCAGAAGAAGGTGGTGGGTTTTCCTGCCCTGGTTGTGTCTTCATGTTGTAATCTACCACTCAGCCTCTTTGACTTTGATTATGATTCTTTTGATTAGTTGATAAATGGCAGATCAGTAACGTTCATTAATACTCCACTGAAAACTTTGGATTTAGGATGTTTTATGTACATGATGCAAACCAGTCATTTAACAAAAGTTCATGAATTTAATTGACTTGAGGGAGTTTATGAACTTGGTATAGCATGAACGGCTGTAACAAGCAACTTTAATATAGAAAGCCCAATTGGTAATAATCTGTCCTTAATCTTTACTAGCTTATAGAAAGATTGAAGATAGGCTGCAGAAAAGGGAGAGGTGCCAGAAACATCCACAGACCACAAGTCCAAGTATAAATTAACAATTTTTACAACTATACAAATACCAAATACATTTAATCAGGTAAACAAAACTTCTCTAAATATACTTATTTATAAATATTGATTTCTAATAATCCCAACCATTTTTGATCTCCTAAAAACATCCAAAAAATGGTAAATATATTTTCAGGATTAGCTTGAGTTTTTTCTTTGAAGTGTGTGTTTGAGCCACTTCTGCCTCTCCATGTCTATTATCAACACAGCTCGTCCACATCACACATTAGCAGACCCACTTCAGGAACACAGGCTTCCTACTGTACTCAGCATAATCTTGTCCACCCAGCCTATGATCCTCCAGGACTACCCTTTTCCCCTGGGAGGACTGACTTCTGTTGTGCTATTGCTATTCTCTTGTGCTATTGCCTGCTAAGGCTGACTTAACTGGTGCTATTTCAAAATGGTGTCAAAAAGTCAAAAACAGAAATGGCTACTAATTTCTTTTTTTTGGGGGGGGGCGGTTGTGGGGCCTGAACTCTGGGCCTGGGCGCTGTCCCTCAGCTCTCCAGCTCAAGGCTAGCGCTCTACCACTTGAGCCACAGCGTCACTTCCAGCTTTTTTTCTTTTGCTTATGTGGTGCTGAGGAATCAAACCCAGGGCCTCAGGCATGCAAGGCATGCCTGAGTCACCTTCCCAGCCCAAAGGGTTACTAATTCTTAAGTGGCTAATACATCTGTGGAAAATGCTTTCAGGGGGAAATGAACACAGCTTTGTGTGTTACATTCTAAAAATAACAGACCAAAATTGTGCTCTTTGTAATTTTGTACAGATTTGAGTTTGTGTTCTGCATTCTTTCCAGCAAGGTAATCACTTTCCTTCATGGCCTGTTGTGTCCTGGAGCTTTTAAGTGGCTCTTTTCTTCTCTCAGGTCAATATGAAAGACCAGAGTTTACCTGTGAACTCACTTTGAGACCTTGGTCAACTTCACTTGGTCCTCCTGGATTCTTTTGTGTCTCCTCTACTTGAACCATAAGAGCAGCACCAGACTTCTGCTTGTTGTCATTTGTGGCTGGTTATAGCCACATTTCTGTGTCAAGTGAAGGTTTATTTCCCCTTTCTCTCGCACAGGCTTCCTCTGGACTCTACATATATACATTGCCAGTAATAGGGTATACCCTATTTCTGCCCTCAGACTCTTGGAAGGCTTCATGGTTCTGTGAGCCAAGAGCTATAACCATAGCTGTCCTTAGCACCTAAAGGTACGTCTTAGTAAAAGGAAATCAAAACTGAGTTATGTTGTGGATTTGGGATTCTGCACATTTTCCTTAATAGCCATTCAAGGCAATTTATAAATACTTTATCATCGTATAAAGTGAGTGTGAGCATGGAGGAAAGACATTCTAACAGGAATGTTCATTTTGTGCTTGGACAGACGGCATGTATTCAGCTGTTACCCAGCCTATCCTCTCTCCTTTCTACTACCTCCCCTTCCCTTCCACATTGTTTCCCAGAACTCTTTCTGTGCTACACAGAAAATGACAATTCCCATGGCAACAACTCTAAATACTTCTAATCTAGTATAACACTTCTTGTTAGAGATCCTTGTAAAACAGTAATGACTGTACCCCCTCACAGTTCCACTGAGAAGCCACTAGCTCATTTTTACCTGTACCCCAGGTACTGTGCTAGATGCTTACAGATTCTTCCCTACAAAGGCAGCCTCCTGAATTCCTATGCAGGAATACTGAGTAACTTGCCCCAAAACACCCAGCTAAGAAGCAGCAGCATAGGGTCTGAACTGTGAACAGCCATACTCACATGGCACTATTTCCTCTACATTCCATCTGCACACAGCAGCTCTGCGAAAGAGAATAAAGAATACAAGCACCAGGTGGCCATTGTCTCAATTCTAATCCCTGTTGCCCAGTAGTGGTGATTTGCTTATGTTTGTACATCTGAGTAGAGGCAGTACCTATTAACTTAGACAGGGGGTGGGTCTCACATATTAGAAGAATTGTCAGGGCTGAGGAGTGCAATCATGGCTTGTTTCAAAGTAAGAGCTTTTGAACAACGGCTAACAAGCCTATTTTTGCTCTTTACACCCATGCTCTGCCACCTAGTATGTAAGGTCCTGAGCTCCAGTCTGGCCAGGGTACTGAGCTGTGTGCTCTGTAGTGAGGAATCCAATGCAGCCCAACAGCTGACACAGCACAAGGATGGGGTCATGGCAAAATCTCTGTAACAGAGGCAGAGATGTGCAACAGCCTTAAAAACAGTTCTGTACAAAGCAAGATATTTAAGCAAAGGAATGGCCAAATGTCCCACCCGCCACTGTCCCTGGAAGCCTTGGGGAGGCCTCAGGCCTGCCACTGCCCCTGAGTTTAGTTTGAGGTGCTGAGCTCTGTGCACTAAACGCAGGTATCCTCAAAGGCCCCAGAGGATATGTGGGATTTCCCTCACCCCACAACACAACTCCCTCTCTAGTTCAACTAGGCAATTTTTAACTCCTGAATATGCAAATTTTGGCTCTGGTTACTAATCCTCCATGACTAACCTCAAACTGTCACCTACTTCACAGGACTGCCTAGTTGTAAAAACCAACCTCCCTCTGGAGGCACGGCTCTTTCTATGACCACTACCTGACTTCACAATCAGTATCTCTTAGGTATTTCTCCTTTCTAAGTTAGAATGAAGACACGTTAATATTTTATTTGCCCCATGTGCCCAGCTTGGCACTTTGTCCACAATAAATAGGCCACTTCTGGTAGATGAATAAATGTACCTCAATAAGAAAAGGGAAACAGTGAAATGCAGTATTTTTAGTTAGTTTAAACCCTGTTGTATCACAGCTATTCTGGGATTAGCCAATGAGGCTTTGGAGGTCTCAGAATTCTCCCGCAGAGCTTAACCCACTGAATCAGAGGCATTCGTACCATGCCAGTGTACTAAAAAGCCAGTCACCATCCCACCAGTAAAGGTCTCTTCCATGATCCACTTCTGTGTATATTGATTCTGTCCCTTCAGAATCTGGACAAGTGCTTAAAAAAAATAAAGATTATATATATATAATTCACCCTCACACCTAGGATTGGCTCCCTTCTATTGAGACATGCACAGCAGCCACAGACACCACAGGTGAACCTGGACGCTGCTGCTTCCCAGTCCTACCCAGAACCCCTGCCAGGCCTTGGTACACAATAGGTGTTAAATTGATGACAAAGGCACCAGACCCCAGGTCTCATGCAGACAGGAACACATAGCAAAAAGATGCTGCCTCACTAGGGGTCAGCTAGCACCCGGAGAAACCCCTACAAAGTAATCTACTTTCCAGAATAGCCACCTAGCAGCAGACATTGCCAGTTCTCCTTAGAATTCTAACCAAGGCAAGGAGAGTCTAGACTTTGCTTATTTGACCAGCCAGATGAAGGGTAGCATGGGAACAGATTCAACGGCTTCCTAAGATACCTCTGCAACTACTCTAAGTCCAAACTTCAACTGTTCTGAGAGAGAAGGGGAATGGCCTAAGTATACAAATCCCCCCTCTGGGGTAACAACCTTTTCCTCCACTCACGCATCTCATGTCTCAGAGCTGAGATCCAGTTAAGGCTGGGATCTATAAACAGTCATGTGGCACAAGGCCACCACCAAGGACCTGGTGGGCTGACAGCACATCATATGTCCATTGGGAACACTCATCCAGGGGCCCATTTTCCTTTTTTTTCCTATCTCTAATTTACAAATTCAGAAAACCTCACAATAAGAGCCAGAAATGATCTTAGAGACCATTTAGTCCAACTTTACACTTCCTTTCCTCATTTTGTAAATGGCCTGGAGAGGTGACAGGATGTCCCAAGTAATATGTGTAAAAGCTGAGGTAAGCCAAGAATTCAGGTCCATCTTCTGCCCTCAGGTTGCGGTCACAGTAACTGTTGTTCCTGTGGTTCCCTATGGAACTGAGGCTAGCTATTTTTACTGGTCACTCAAAAAAGTTCATAGAACCTATCCACTAAAACTTGCCTGTGTAAAGGATTCCCCCCAGTAACAGCAAGACTGATGTATCCTGGTCAATTTTTTTTTTAATTCCGATAATGAAACATCTGGTCCCTGACCCTCACGTCTTTGATAGTGGTTTCTTCCTTCTTTTGAAATGACAAAGATTCTGTGGATGAGGGGGTAGGCAGAGTGGACCCTGTCCTGGGAAACCTGTGAGCTTCCCACAACTGGTACCAGTAGTGGGCATCATAGCCAGGATAGGAGGGGTAGGAAGTCTGTCTGTAGGGCTCTGTTTCTGGACCAATTAGTCCAATGTGGATGGCCTTACACTGCTTGTATTAACCATGAGTCCTGGGAATGACCTTGCAGTGTTAGGTGTCAGGCTGTCCTGTGAGATGCAGCAAGGAGGTTTTGCCTCAGATGATGGGGCATGGCTGTTCTCACAGGATACCAGGTTGAGAAGAAATGATTTATCTTGTTTTCCTTCTAAACCCCTGGTCTCTCAGCCTCCTGTACAATTTTGTTCCCCAAATGTCACAACCACACTGCCATCGGCTCTTTCTATGTGCTTCAGATGCCTCTAGTTCCAATCCTAGGACTCAGACATAGCCCATATTATGTCTCCCAGCAGACACTGCAGTTGGAGGCTGGAGACCTTACTTTTAGTCCTTCTGGTGACTACACACCAGATGTTTGGCCCTTTGAGGGTAGTGATGTGTTCCAGGACCCTAGCACAGGCAAAAATGGGAATCCCTCCACAGGTTATCAACTCGTTTCAGCCCCAGTCCACCCTGAGGCCCTTATCTCTCTTCTCCAGCTAAAATGTTCCCTTCTTTGATGCTCTGCAGCTGCAGCCTCTGACTTGCAAGAGTTCTGCTGCCTCGGTGGCCTCCAAAGCCAGCCCCTGGAATATTCCGTGCTGTGAACAAGACCCCTGGCAATGCCTCCTCCCCAAATAAGTTGATTTTGGCTTCAGCCTCAATGGCTTTGGCCAAGCTGGCTGCATAACTGTCCAAGGACTTGTGCACTTCAGCTTTCACATGAAGAATAGAGTTCTTAGCAGCCTCTGGGGAAAAAGGCAGAAAGATGGTTAGTGGAGGAGCCAGTACCCACGACTATCTCAGGACTCTGGCTACTGTTGACTTGCTGTCCCAGGGAGGGCAAGTGAGCTGAGGTTATGGATGTAGATTTTGAAGTCAGAGTCCCCAGGTTTTAAAAATCCTTGACTTCCCAACTAACTACCCAGGAAATGCTAATAATTTTATTTAATTTTTTTAATTTTTTTATCCCTAAAGACAAAAAGAGACCTCTTCACAGTTATTCTGAAGTATTCTCTCAAGATACTTAGGTCTGGCTCTGAAGACCTAATACATATTTCTATTAATAATAATTACAATGTTGACATCTCTAAAAGAAATTCTCTGTTCTTTCAGTATAGGACCTATCATTGTAAATATCCGCAGACCCAAATATTTTTCTCCTTTTTATATCAGAGTTTCCATAAGTGAGAAGAACCCTAAGTGTTGAGGGTGCATTAACAGTTCAAGCACCCTACCCAGAATTAGAGCCCTGGCAACTAAAGTGAGCAGAAGAGAGGAAGGATGTGACTTTAGTTCCATACCCAGTGTCTTATTATGACCCTCAGTGCCAGAGTATCTGGGGGAACAGTTTCTCCCCACTTTACATTATCTGGAGATCAAGCAAGTCACACCCCTCTCTACAAAGAGTCAAGCAGAGGGTAATCCTGGAAATACTACCCTATGACATAGGTGCAAAGGGGCAGGCTTGTCTGGGGAGACTGGGGAGGGGCTTGACTCTGTTTGTTTTTTCCAGTCCTGGGGTTTGAACTCAGAGCCTGGGCACTGTCCCTGAGACTCTTTGTGCTTAAGACTAGTGCTCTACCACTTGAGCCACAGAACTAACATCTTAAAGTCCTTGGGCTCCTCCATTGGATTCACAGCCCCATCATCCTGGTGGCCATCCTCATTTGGTGGGATGCAGGGGGAAAGAGACGTAACTTTTGGGTAGACTGGGTGGTAACTCTGCCTCTCATCCACTCAGTATGTCTGGGTGGGAAACTGACCCCAAGTCCCAGGGGCAACAGATGGAGTAAGAAAACGTAGGCAAGGGATTCATTTCCTCCCTGGGTTCAATTGTGATTGTCAGATTTAGTAGCAATAATCAAGAAGGCCTTACCGTCACTCACTGGGCTCAGAGGGGCACATTCAGATTCCTAATTGCACATTGATCATAAAGGGAAGTCAGTGGAGGGCTCAGAAATGGTTTCATCTTATCAAGCTATTTTCTAAAGGAGGATGTGAAATAGGTTGTGTGTGTGTGTGTGTGTGTGTGTGTGTGTGTGTGTGTAGTTCAATGGCTGTTCTGGCCCAGGCTTAGTGCTGCTTGCTCTAAGTAAGATGCCTTGGGGCAAAGGTGATGGAGTCCTGGAGCCCTGGTATATATTCTTAGGTGGGGGGAGGAAGCGGGGGATGAGCCAAGAAAATTCTCTGAAATCCTCTCCACACCTCAGTGAGGCAATCAGTCACAAGAAACAAACCTTTAATCTGTTCCACTTCATCCTCAAATGTCACAGAGCTCCTCCTCTTGGGTGGGCAAGTGCAGTGGGAAGGTGGGTTGTCTTCTGATGTATAGTCTTCCAGCAGCATCATATCTGTCCCTAGGATGAAGAGCAAACTATGCACATGTAACTAGCAATACCAGGTCCCACTACTCCCCCTTTTCCTGTCCTTTAAAACATAACCAGGGGCAGTTCACTGTCCTGCAGCAGCTGCCCCAAAATACTCATTCCATCATCCTATTCCAGGAGTTTGCATTGATCAGTGAAGCGACAAGAGACAGATGGAGGCAAGAGGGGAGGAAGACTCTTAAAAGAG
This sequence comes from Dipodomys ordii, assembly GCF_000151885.1. Classification (NCBI taxonomy): domain Eukaryota; kingdom Metazoa; phylum Chordata; class Mammalia; order Rodentia; family Heteromyidae; genus Dipodomys; species Dipodomys ordii. The sequence goes on from NW_012267273.1 coordinate 13,575,918, forward strand.
GAATACAAAGTTGCAATCCCTACATGAACCTGATCATATAAAATACTATTTATTGACATGAACTCTAGGAAATGGAGACAAGGTTTTTTTCTTTGTTGCTGTTTTTTTCTTTTCTTTTTGTCTTGTTAATTTATCTGTTTAGGCGAGGGTAAGGAGGGCACAGAAATAGAGGGTCAAAAGTTGAACAAATTCAACAGTGGTACTCATTAGACCACTATGAACTATACATCTTATGGCTGGGGATGGGAGGGAAAAACTAGAAGAGAAATGTACTGTTCACCTGATTTATGTAACTAACCACTCTGTACATCACTTTTATAATAACAAAAAAATTAAGGTGTGGGGGGAAGGGCTGGGATGAGACTTGTCACTCTGAGACTTGTCACTTGACACTGGGACTGACACTGGGAGCAGCCTTGTTCCTAGTTATCAATCCATCAAAGTCCTTGCTCAGCAATCAGAAAACAAAGCCTTGAGCTTCTTATGTGCCTTCAGAACCCTAGCCGGACAGTATGTTCCTGACTGCAATGGTCAGGCAGGCAGGTTCACACTGCACAGACCTAGCATCATTGGCTGATAATTTAGTTCCTCAGTATCTTTCTATATATCCACACTCAATTGACCTTAGAGACCTGGGGTCAGGATCATAATTAGATACATAAAAATTTTAGCATAGTGGTTGGCTCATAGAGGATAAATCACTGGAAGTCATTACTAACAAGTATACAGCTAATAAATGGGCTAAAACTCATGCTCACTGTGTGGTCAAGAGCCCCCTCTCTTCACTCTGTCCACAGCACTGTCCTCTTAGTATCTGGCTATCTCCTCTACCAATAAGCCTTTCCTACCTCTCCCCCAGGGTAATAACTCCCTACTGAGTGTTTCCTACCACTTGGTTTCCTTTCCCAGCTCTCAGCATGTACATAGCCTTTTAAAAATAACATTGACGGGGCTCAGAAGGTTGCTCAGTGGTACAGTGCTTGCCTTGCATGCATGAGGCCCTGGGTTTGATTCCTCAGCACCACATAAGCAGAAAAAGCCAAAAGTGGCACTGTGGCTCCAGTGGTAGAGTGCTAGCTTTAAGCTGAAGAGCTCAGGGACAGCGTCCAGGCCCAGAGTTCAGGCCCCACAATGGACAAAAATAAATAAAAAAAATAAAAATAACATTGAGATATAGTTCAATGCCAAACAACTTGCTATTTTAACTGCATGCTTTGGTGAGATGGATTGTCTTTTATAGATTGTCCGTCTTTCCCTCTAAATTGAAATTTCCATGAAGGTAGCTCACCATTATACCCCAGAACAGGGGCCAGAGTCTGGCCAAGGTAAGACTCAGTGAATGAATGGCACAGTGCTTCTGGATCTACTAGCTGGCTGAACATGAGCCATAACCAGGAGAACATGAAATTTCGCTCTAATTCCAGTCACACGAGTAAATCAGATATGTAGGGCAGTGTGACCAGTAGTTCCTGAATCTGCCACATAAGGGGACATTCTCAGGGTATGTCCTGCCTCCAGCAAAGTCTTCCCCCAGGGTTCCTTGACACCAGGGACAGGAAACACAGGTCAAATGTTCCCAGGAGCAGATATGGAGAGACGTAAAGGGAAGCATAAAACATATTGCTTTGTGTTCTGGGATTTGGTACTTCTCCCTCCACCACCCAGCATTTCAACAAGCACCAGCCACAGATGTGTGCCCTGGCTCTTCCATAACATGGAGCTGCAGCTGGATGGCTAGAGAGACACTCCTGGGCTCTGCCCACATGGCTCCCACTCAGGGCCCTACAGCCTGAAAAGGCATCAGGTGAGCCCTGAATGTGGTGGTCATGGACCCAACAAGCACCAGGAATAGGGCAGCATGGGTTTGTAAGCTAGGGAGGGTTTGTAGCTAGGGAGGGTGGCTGGAGGATCTGTACAGGTGACAGGATTGCTTCCTGGGAGCCAGGCCTGGAATAACAATGGCAAGTCTGGCTCACTTTGTATGTATAAAGCTTCTTGTTGGGCTAGGTGAACGCTTCCTTCTCATTACACCTTTTAACTCCCCACAGCTACTCTTTAATATGAGGAATACTGCCCTGAATGGGGAAACTCTGGGATGTAGAAAGACTTTATAGAACTTGCCTAAGATACCAGGAAGCTGAAAGCCAGGCAGGGGACCCACAGCCACAATGGCCAATGATTACAGTTAACAAGCACAGTCTTCACAAAGGCTTTATCAGGGAGCACAGAAAGATGCCAGTTTTTCTAGAGGAGGAAACTGAGACACAGAAAAGCTGAAACACTTAAGACTACCAACTGGAAAGCCAAGCTTTGGACTCTTCCCCCCCCCCCAAAGCCCCTCCCAACTCCCCCTCAGCAACTCCCCTACCTCCCCCTCGCCCCCGCTCCTATACTCTTTGGAAACATGTCCCTCCCACTAACCTTTTGACTTGCCTGAGTCAAACATACAAGTGAGAGGCTGATGAAGCATGAAAGTTACCTGAGTCTTGGGAACAGCTGAAGCCAGTGTCACCAGTGCTGCTACTGTGCCCCAGGGGTTGTCCACCTGCCATGAGTGCTGTGAGGTGTGGGGATAAGCCCAAGTCTGAAAGACAAAGTTAGCTGTGACTCATAATCATGCTTCCAAGTGGCCTAGCACCTGCTGCCTGCCACACAGCCACCAACCCCACCCCAGCCCTCCAGCTCTCTACATTCTCGTTTGCACACTCACTCAATCCACTGAAAGACAGCAGAGCTCCACTGCTTGCCCTCCACTTCAGCATCTCCCCACCCTCGGACTTCCATCCCACTGAGTCATGACTCTCTAGCTTCCCGAGCTGACCAAATCAGACACCAAGGCAGGTGGAGGGAAAATCTGAGGTGGGCACTCCTGTGAGAATACCATCCAACTACATAGGGGAAGTTCAACCCCCAAGTGTACCTGCTGTAATTGTATCTGAATATCAAAAGATTTTTTAATCTCCCCAAAGGGGAAAGAATTTGCAGAACTTGGAATACAGAGAGATAAGGACCATAAAAGTGATTCAGGAAATAGAACTGAAGTTGGCGAGGGAAGGCTTCAAAGATGCATGTTATCACCCAAGACACTGCAGGCCTGCGAGTCTGCAGGAAGGACAATACAAAATCCATAGAAAGCCACTGGACCCCACCTGCTGCTCTTCCCTACCTGGGTTTAAGGTAGTACTGACAAGAGATGGAGAGAGTGAACCAGGAGACCCTAGCCTTGGAGACACCAAGCACAGATGAAAGCAACAGCAATGTAACAAAAACTGGAGGGGAGTTAAGCATGGTGGCTGCAAATCTCAGCAACTTGGGAGGCAAATACCAAGGGTTTTGGGTTAAGGCCAACCTAGGGTAAAAGTTAGCAAGACCCCATGTATGGTGGCATACATCTGTGTGTATGTGGGAGGCTATAGGTAGGTGAAGTTGGCCTAAGGCCCTGTTTGAAAAGTAACTAGGAGCAAAAGAGTTGGGGGTATTGCTCAAGTGATAGAACACTTCTCTAGCAAGACAAAGGCTCTAAGTTCAAACCCCAGTACTGTGAAAGAAAGAAAAGAAAGAGAGAAAAATAGAGAAATAGGAAAGAGAAAGGAAGAAGGAAAGAAAAAGAAAGGAAGGAAGAAAGAAAAGAAAAGAAAGAAAGAAAAAAGGAGGAATGAAGGGGAATGAAGAAGGAAAGCGGGGAGATGAGAGAATTCTCCCCCAGGAAAATCAGCCAGCCCTAGAGAATGATGTCAGGTACTGAGCACCAGAGAACCTTGAAATAGCCTACCTGGACCACCCTACAGTCAGGGAGCCTGCTGGCCCATCTCACATTGGGTTTCCCAATGGTTCTCCAGTGCCTCATCATTAAAGGTGAAGAACTAGAGAGACAAGAGCTACCAGGGTTAAGGTAAGGCGCTGGCATGAAAGACAAAGCGGAGGGGAAAAAATAAAATGGATCTCAGAGGAGATAATACATGGAGAGTAAAAATGAACAAAACAACATATAACTGAGTGTCCTCTTAGGACACTCAATTGAAATATAATGAATCTGGACATTGGAAGGGTGACTCAAATGGTAGAAAAAAAAATCTAAATCAAGAGTGGTGGAAGTCCAGGAGCTGGGAATGTGGCTTAGTGGTAGAGTGTTGGCCTAGCATACGTGAAGCCCTGGGTTTGATTCCTCAGTACCTCAGAAAAAGCTGGAAGTGGCCATGTGGCTCAAATGGTAGAGTGCTAGCCTTGAGCAAAAGAAGCTCAGGGAGAGTTGCCTAAACTCTGAGTTCAAGCACTAGGACTGGCAAAAAAAAAAAGAGCAGAAGTCCTTAAGTTCAACTCCTACTACCAGCCAAGAAAAAAGAGAGAAAAAAGAGAAAAAGGTAAAAGAGAAAATGAATCTATTAAAAATATCTAGAAGTTATTTAAAAATATGGACATAATGGACATAAAGAGCTTTCAGAAATTAAAAATACAGAGGCAAACAGTCAAACTCAGATCTTAAGAGGAAGATCTACTGCCTAGTAGACTAATGACTGCTATGGTTGGGTCTCTCAAAGCTCCTCTGTTGGAAACTTAACCCTCAAGGCAACAGTGTTGCAAGGCCTATAAATGAATCAATGTCCTTAGGACTGAAGTGTGTTAGTCACCTCAAGAGCAGCCTTGGTATAAAAGTTAGAGTTTGGCCAGTCTTGCTTTCCACTCTGGCCCTCTTTTGCCATTCCTCCTTCCATATTCTTGACATTCCTGCTTCCACCATTGCATGATTCAGATGAAGGCTTTCACCATTGACAATACGATGCTCTAGAACTTCCTAGCTTCCAGATTTGTAAGCTAAACAAATTTTTCATTCATTCTAAATCATCTAGTCTCTAGTATTTTGTTATTAGCAGAAGAAAATGACCTATCATAAAGGATGATCTTGTATTCTGTAATACACTTGTAAATAGAAACCCTTCTTTAATTGTATCCTACAGTGTCTGAGAGTCTGTGGCAATAGAACATACTCTCTCCTTTTTCCTTTGGAGCTAGGGAGGAAATGGTGATGGTAGGAGATGGGCAGTCACAACACATTTCCCTCAGAACTTTATTGCTTTGGGGAATCCCACAAGGATTGTCCCTCTGGCTTCCCCTTTGCTGGTTCCAGGGCTGGGACCAAAAGACATGCACTTGGCCTTTTCCTCTGGGGTTTTGTACAAACAGGGCTATGTTCCACAGGAGGCCTGACATGAGGAGTGAGGTCAGCAGGAGCTGTCTCTTGCTTACAGGGATGGTGACAGCCACGGGAAGTTTTGGACACCATTTCTTGAAGCTGTGGCAAAAGCCAGAAGCATGTTGTGGGCTCCACCAGTAAGAGGAATCATTTGTGCCAGACCACTGCAGCTGAAAGGCCTAGAGATAGGGTAGCTGGGATCCATCTCTCTGCTCTGTGTTGTTACCCAGCACTTCTGACTGGAGAGTGGATACAGGGGTCACATTTGCAGCAGTCCAGAAACATGTGGCTAGTAAAAACCATTAAAGGAATGGGGGATGATTCCCAGGTGAGGCAGAAGAACCCTCAAAGGCCACCATGAAAGGAACTTAGAAAAGCTGGAGAGGAAAAGTCAAAAGCTCCAGGGTTGTCCTTTCAGGAAGACATAGCTGGAATGCTTTCCTCTGAGTAAATGAAGAAGTCTGTCCTCCTTCCTAGAAGGTAACACAAGAGGCTCTGTCCCCAGAAACAGCTGCAGGTGAGAGGTATGTGGACAGGCTTTCTGTCCACAGGCCCATGCCATCCTCTGCCATTGGGGTCTGCATGTGGTGGTGGACAGGCTATGGAAGACTACTTCCCTACTTTCCTGAAGCCTCTTCTTCCTTCTGTCAGGAAGCCCTGTAAGCTTTGGGCTTGTGGTTTCACATCCTAAGACCAAACATGAGCATTTAGCTGACCTTCAGCACTAGACCAAAATGTCCAGGATAACTTGTTCACCATAAGGTGGCACTGTCTGGCAACCTTGAGGTAACTCAGATCTCAATTCCAAAGTAAGGCCTCCTCATGGGAATCTGGTAATGGGATGGCTCCAGGAGAAAGACTGTGGCCTAGTGGACCCTGCCTACAGGGCATTCACTAAGGTCTGGTCAGCCCCAGCTGACACAAAGAGTCCAAGATGTTGTGGAAGCCAGGGTTATCCCTCACCACCAGGAACAGCCAGAACTCCTGCATGGAAGTACAGGGTGAGGAGTTGGGACAGGTCCCAACTTCTGCCTCATTCCCCATTCGTACTCATGCTGCTGGCCTCCGCTTGCCACTGAACTCCCCAGCTCCCATCCCTAGGGATGGCCAATGGCTCAGAACCCATCATCTTACCACCAAAGCATCCCCTAAATGAGCAGGAGACTGCCAGTAGCTTGGGCTTGCCAATCTAACCACAGCTGGTGTTTGCTGACTGCCCTCACAGCCTCGGGAACTTTTCCAGAACAACCACAAGTGATCTGCCTAGAAAACCCAAGCCCCCAAGAAAGATGTTCCAATTTGTTCTATCTACCCGCTCCTCCCTTGCTCTCTCATTTTTTTTCTTTCCTCATTTTTAACTTCACTAGTCTAGAAAATATCTTTTACTTTTGCCTAGAAGATGAGTGATGTTTATAAAATTCCAACAAATAAGTTAAAGGGTGAAATAAAGGCAAGCACTGTCTGTACCTCTGGGCTAACAAGTCATGTCTGGAAATGTAAGCTTACAAGTGGCAAGGGTGGGTGCTTCAGTCTTCTAAATACCGCTGTATGGAGAGATTTGTTTGTTCTCCTATGATCAAAATAAAGTCTCAGGCTTACTTCCTGTCTCCAGAACTAACACTTCATTAATCCACAAAATTAGTGAAGCTGCCCTGTATCATGGACATGTGGAAAGAACCTTCTGTCAGCTCTGCCACTGGGAATCAGGAGTCATTATGTCCCTTACCCTTTTGAGGGGAAAGTTTCCTCAAAAAGAGGAAAACTTGACCAGGCAGTTTTCTGTGTTGCCCAAAGCCATTAAACAAGAGGTTCGAAGTGAGTCTGAAGGAGGTGTCCTCAAAATCTTCTGATGGCTTGACAGGGTGATGAGGCTCTCTCCGACATGGCTCTAAGAATCCCAGCTACCTCACCTCAGAACAACCCTAGAACTGGTGTAAACATCTACCAATGCATGCTAACAACAGCGAGTTAAGGCTGGAACAGGAATCAGATGTTTTCATAATCTCAAAGTGTCTCCTCTGTTGTAAGAGGAGGAGGAACAGAGGAACAGAGAAAGGTGACAGGTCACATGTGAACCAGGAGGTGAAAGGCAAGGTACCTAGTAATGACATAGTGACACGTGTGCTTGCCCTGATCTGATACACTAAGGAGTATTCTGCCAAAATAAAGAAATTCATTCGAATTATGAGAAAGCATCACATGAACAGGAATCAAGGAGTGCTATACAAAAGGCCTGGCCAAGACTTCTACAAAGAAGTATCAAGAAATATCCAGGAGTATCAAGAGCAAGGTGCTAGTCATTCATGTTTCTAATTCTGAGATTAGGCTGAGATCTAGAGGATTGTGATTCAAAGCCAGCCTGGGGAGGAAAAGCCTAAAAAGTCCATCTTTAATTAACCAGCAAACACTGGGCCAGAAGAGCGGCTCAAGTGGTAGAGCACTAGCGGTGAGCAACAAACCCAAGTAAACCAAGTGATAGCATAAGGACCTGAGTCCAAGCCCTGGTACCAGTACATATGTGTATATGAAAAAAAAAAAAAAGAAAGCAGTGTTAGGTCGGGCTGGGGGCTCAGCAGTAGATAACCTGCTACCCTGTCCCAGATCTTAGTTTGATCTTGTGCTAGGGTTGTATAAATAAAGTGCTAATACTAAAGGAAAGCTTTCTGTGTTGTATTTCTAACTTTCTTGCAAATCAAATCTGTCAAAATTAAAAGCTGATAAATAGCCCAGGACCAGATCAACTTGTATAGGTCTGACTCTGGATTAGCTGTTGGATAGAGCAGCAGCTGTGGGCAAACAACAGTGACACATCAATAGAGAAAAGGCCCAAGGTTGCTGTGCTTGAACAGGCTGGGTGAGTAGCTGAGGCGGGGAGGGAGTGCTGACAAGGGGACATACTAAAAGGAGAGCATTTTCCAAGAGGAAAAGGCATCCTGGCCCAATGCTTCAGCAATTCTTTCTCTAATAAAGAAGTAATTATACATGTGAGACCAGGGACTTGGCTGAGGAATCATCACGCTCGCTGCCAAATTCTTTTGGGATGTATATCAGGTTGGTTTGCTGGCCTCTTCATCACTCCCTAAAGGTGCTGAGTGATGGAAAGATGCTTGGGAATCACAGTGGAGCCTGTTGTGTTCTGCAGGCTATCTCTACTTTACACCTGAGGCCACAGCTTGAGCAACTGATAAGACCAACTACACCTGCCCTGGAGTGTGTATCCCTTTTCTAATGGTTCCCAAATTACCTGTGATCCTGTTAGAAATGCTGAAGAGCCTGGAAGTCCTCTGTCGCTGCACAAACGGTTCCCGGTAATACCGGTCCCCAAAGCACATGCCCAGGAGTTCCTTGCGAACTGTCTTGTTCCAGAGTCCATAGATGAGAGGGTGGCAGATGGCACTGGTAAAGGACAGCCATGTAGCCCAGGTCTCCAGGGTGGGGGAAACATAGTTCTTCCCCCAGAGCGCCTCAGAGGTGATGACAACCATATAGGGGCCCCAGGTGACCATGAAGGCACCAATGACCACCAGGATGGTGATGAGAGCTTTGCACTGGTTGGCTGAGTAGACCACGCCCTGAAAGGCATTCCTCCTACTGCCAGAAGAGGAAGTGGAGGTACTGGAGTTCTTCCTCCCAGTCCTCTGGGCATCCTCCTCCGCCATGACCACAGTGCCACAGTGCACCTTGCGTGCCTTGACCCTGGCCACGCGAAAGATGAAGCCATAGCACACCAGCATGACCAGAAAGGGGAACAGAGCACACCAGATCTGCCAGAAGGCTGTGTAGCCAGGCTCCCGGTGCCAGGCTGCCACACACATCCACTTGAATTTGTCAAACTCCACTGAAGACCAACCAAATAGGGGTGGCAGGCAGCCAATGAGGGAGTGAAGCCAAATGTAGACAAGCGCCATCACAGCCCGGTTCCCTGTGATCTTCATGGGGTACACCATTGGGTACAGGACAGCATAGTAGCTAGAAAAAGAATGAAGGAGAGAGGAGTAAAAATCAAAAGGGAACACCAGGTCAGGTGACCTGCTTTCCTGAGTAGGGTTCCTGCATTTCTCCTAACTGACTCTGAAGGAGGGAGTGGAGACGGGGAGGAAGGGAAATGAAATCTAAAAGAGGCCACTTCTCATAGCTCTTCCCAAATACATTCACAGCTCTCCAAGGGTCTTCACCATGGAACAGCAGTTAGATTGCAACAAGGACAGAGAATTCCAACAGTCCTATGTCCAGGCTTGCACAACAGAGATCACTCACATTTGGGGGTACAGCTTCAGGGGTCCTAGGTGTTCATGCATCAGGACAAGTCAGTTCTGCTATTTCTGGACTTTTCAGAGGTACTACTAAGAACCCTGATGATGTCTAAGGCTTATGGGCTTTACTCACTCAGTGGACATTTCCTTGAAAGCCAAGCACTGTGCTACGTGCTGGCAACACAGATAGGATGATGTAGAAAAGGCAGACACATCAACTGAGGATGAATAGGGACTGGGAAGGACCCAACTGAACCTGTGCAACTCCTCATTTCACAGGTGAAAACACAAAAACAGATCAAAGCCAAATAACCTACCCCAGATATGTGGAAAGAACAAAACAAAAACCCAGCATCTTGCTCTATGATCCCCAAAGCACATGCCCAGTAATTCCTTGTATATCATAAAGTTCCAGGGCCTGAAAGCCAAGGTATAGATCCCAATCACTATCCCTCCCATTACCAAGGAAGTAGGCAACAGTACTAGTGGCTCAGGCTGGCAAAGAAGAACCTGGGAAACAGCCACGGGCCAGGGTAGGCACAGCCCTTTTTTAAGTGGAGCTATGGACTGATCCTTATTAGAAAGGATGGGAGGACTTAGCACATGGGGCTGGAGGTGACCCACTACCCTCCTCGCCCAGGGAATTCTGATTACAGGAGTTAGATTTTCTCATGAGGCAACCTGTCAGAGGTGTGGCTACTCTGCCCCTGGTACAGGCAGATGTTAGAAAGTGACTGGGCTATACTTCACGCTCTGAGGCCACTTTCTCCACAGGGACCTTCCTGAATCACCCTGGACACCAGGCTGAACTGCTACCTGCCCACTGGAGGCTCCTAACCAGGGTTGAGGTTGGGTTAGTCTTGATCTCAAGACTCAAGTTCAGGCCTAGATCTGTACAGAGAGTATTAGGAGTTGGAAAAGAGGCACCTGCTGTGATTATGGTATGGATGACAGGGAGTCTGCACAGTGACCTGGGTAAAGTGCTTACTCTCACACTGTTGTCTCTGTACCTGACAAAGACCATGTAAAGAAGTGGGAGTGGGAAGCAGAAATTACCCAGTCAACATGGAGACTCTGCTACCTACTAGCTGTGACCTTGGGCAGCTGATTTAACTTCTCAGAGCTTCAGTTCCTTCTTCCATGAAGTCAGGATTTCAAAAGGCCTAGCTCATGCCTCCTCTTGAATGGCAGTTGGGCAGAGCTTTTTCTCTGTCTGCCTGTATCTGTCCCCTTCCTCCTTAGGGATAAAATCCATAGAGTGCTCATATGCCTGCCAAGCTTCACGATCCATGAGGCATAAATCAAGCCACTATACTGGCTTCCTTTCCCTTGATGTGTGACCGGCTGAGATTTTGACCTGTGAGACACCTTGGAAAGAAACTGAGTGGAGTTTGCTAAGGTGGAAGAAAGACACTTCTAGGAAAATCTTCACTTTAAGAAGATACAGGTAAAACCGAATGTGGCAATGCATGCCTATAATTCCAGCTACATGGAGGATAGAGATAGGAAGATCAGTTCAAAGACAATACTGGCAAAAATTAGCAAGACTTTATCTAAAAAAAAACCAAACAAACAAAAACAGACTAATAAAAAAGTAGATCATGGCTCAAGTTGTAAACATCCTGCCTAGCAAGCTCAAAGCCCTGAATTTAAATTCTGACTACCCTCAAAAAAGAGAGAGAAGATAAGAAAATGACACAAGGCCAAGATTTCTACTTTTTGCTATCCCTTTAGCTAGTGTACAGGTGTAGAGCTGGGTTTGGGAGCAGGCCTGCTGAATGTTAACTGTCCTGGCTCCCTTGACTAACTGTTCGGGCAGTCGTAAGAATAATTGCAATGAACACATTGTTCTCTGCCTTCTGCCATCTCAGCACCCACTTATTATCACCTCTTTACAGCAAGACCTTTTTATTGTAACGCATGGTACTTATGGCACTCCAAGACTAAGGTTTAAGCCACGGCAAGCTCAGGGGACTTGCCAGTAATTCTCCCCCCACTGCATCCCCCAGGAGGCTCAGGCAGGAGACTGGGTGCTGGCTCCATTAAGGCCTGCCTCTGAGAGTCAGGAAAGCCTCCATATGTAGCCACAACATCCAGGGTTACTTTGCTTTTATTTTTTGGAGGAGAAATAAAATGTATAGATATTGCAATGCACAAATATACCTCTCTATCAGAGCAAGGAATATTCCCACATTTTCTTACCCCCCAAATGTGGGTTTAGATGTTGTTAAGCATAGATCTAGAACCTTTTTTTAAAACTGAAGTTTAATTTAGGACTAGCTACAAATTCAGAGAAAAAAATGCAGAACAAAGACAGCTCTTCAAGCCAGGCACTGGTAGCTCATGCTGTAATCCTAGCTACTCAGGAGGCTGAGATCTGAGGATAGCAGTTCAAACTCAGCCTAAGGTAAAAAAGTTTGTGAGATGCTCATCTCCAATTAACCACAAGAAAACTGGAAGTAGTGCTGTGCCTCAAAGTGGTAAAGCACTAGCCTTGAGTGGAAAAAGCTCAGGAATAATGCTGAGGCCCTAAGTTCAATTCCCATAACTGACAAAAACAAAACAAAACAAAAAACAACCCCTCACCTCCTTATGGGTTAATGCAGCTAAAGATGGGGCTGCTCTTGTTCTCTGAGCTCTTTGCTACCTTCTCAGACTCTCCATATTTCCACTTGCTGCTCAGGTTAGGACAGTAGCCCTCACATGATCCTGGGACCCAGAAAAGACTTCCAGGATGTCATGTGTTACCAAAAACCTCCAACATACCATGGGACGGCCAATGTTGAATTCTCCTGCCTCACACTAACCTCTGTGATAGCAACCCTTGCTTTTTATAAGATGTCTTCACTCAGAACAAACAAAAACTACACCCACTATAGCTACCTCAGGGCGAACACATGAACTGACCCTGAAGACTCTGAAAAGCACTCTAACCATCCCGTTTTTCTAGCTACTTTTATGCTTTATATTCTATTTTTAGAACCAGAGTTTCATCTGCTACAGTGTGGAATGAAAATATGAAAAGTGTTTTAAATGGATCTGGAACTCTAGTAACTTTCCAGCTGGAGGGGATCACACATTTTAGACTTATGAGTAGTAACAGACTTATTCACAGGAGAACTCTCCCAGCTGTCGATTTCCACTTGGCTAGTTTAGGACATTTACATTTAAATGGTGAATTTCACTCCAGTCAGCTATGCTCTTTATAGGCTACCTTTGCTCTCTTTTTATGAAGTTAGAAGATAGATTCTTTGGGCTCAGCTGTCCAACCAGTTTACACTTTATTTATTTATTTTTTGTGGTGTTGGTGGGTATTGCCCAGGGCCACTGAGCCAAATCTCAGCTGTGAAGGATTTTGTCCACTAGGAGTCTCAGCTGACAATAATTATGTCCCCTGGGTCCACGTAACACTGTCTAAAGACATTCTGCACTCCTTAACTAGGGAGGTGTTACTAGCATCAAGTGAATAGAGGCCAGGAAGCTACCGTATCTTTCTGTGACAGCATAGCACATCACACAGAGTTCCATGGCCCAAAATCCACTGTACTAAGATGGAAAAAAGCCTAAGCTAAGTGAATCCTAGCTACCCAGGAAGTAGGCTATGGACTTACTGCCTACCCCCTGAGTAGCTGACAGGTGTGAGTCAGCTGTCTGGCCAAAATATAAATATTTTTAAAAATAGGAAATGTTTGGGGCTGTAGCCATAGTTCCGGTGGTAGAGGACCAGCCAATGAGCAAAAGTGTTAGATTCTGAGTTCAAATTCCAGACTCTGAAAACATACACACACACACACACACACACACACACACACACACACACACACACCAAAAACATCAACAAAAAAAAAAACTAACGTTTCAGTTTTGACATAAAATGTCCTCCACAGGCTCAGTGGTTGTTGGTCCCCAGCTCGTGGTGCTATCTGGGATGTGGTAGAAACATCAGTAGGGAAGGCTTGTGTGGAGGGAGTAGATCACTGGGGTATACCTCTAAAGGTTATCAAGTCCCCCGTCCCTTCTTTTCCTCTGCTTCCTGACCACCATCAGGTGAAGAGCGTCTCACTTGTGCTCCATCACCATGATCTTCCTTACCATGGGCCAGAGTAAACAGCAAACCCAGGACTGTGGACAGAACCCACTGAAACTGTAAGCCAAACAAAATAACTCCTCCTTCTAGGTGGCTTATGTCAAGCATTCTGTCACAGTACCAAAAGTCTGACTAACATGGAAAGTAAAAGGAAGAGATTCCATTCCTCTCCATTGCCACCCAACTTCCACATTCTTGTTGCAATGTTATAGAGTTCATCCTGATAGCCATCAACTCATGGCTGCTCAAGGAATATCTGTATGACTTTTGGAAGGGCAACTTGCCCTTTCTACACAAGAATCTTGATCTTATTCTTAATAAAAATGTAGCAATTCACAAATGAAGGTGCTCCTCAGAGTAGCAAGCTGTGTGAAACCACCACATCTAGTAATAGGGACTAAAAAATAATACACAATCTCTCCACAGAACAGAATGCCACAAGACTACAAAAATATATGTTTTCAGCCTGGTGCTGGTGGCTCACACCTGTGATCCTAGCTACTCAGGAGGCTGAGATCTGAGGATCAAGGTTTGAAGCCCTGATAGGAAAGTCCATGATACTTTTATCTCTGATTAACTAGCAGAAGCCAGAAGCAGAGCTGTGTCTCAAGTGGTAGAGCACTAGCCTTGAGTGGAAAAGCCAAATGAGACAGGCCCAGAGTTCAAGCCCAAGTACCAGTACCATAATAAATTGTTAAATAAATAATTAGATAATTACAGTCATGAATCACTTAGCAGACACATTCTATGAAATGCACCCTTTGGTGATTTTGTTTCACAAATATTACAGTGTACTGCCAGACACCTTCGGTGGTAAAATCTTCTCTTCCTAGACAATATGACCTCTACCATCATATATGTGGTCCATCATCAATCAGATTGTTGCTATGTGGCATGATCTATATTCACACTATAGACAAACAAAACTAGGAGTAACTCTAGTTAAACAGATAGAAAGGGAGGCAGAACTCAGTTTCCTCACTCTCCTCAAGAGGCTTCTGGCACTTTCCCAAGGAACCAAGGCATTCTGAGTACGGCTGACCCAAAGATCTCTCATTCTGTAACCATTCAATTGTCTGAGACAAGCTTACCGATCGATGGCAATGACGCCAAGGGTGAGCATGCTGGCCGAGCTGATCAGCAGGTAGAGGAGAGCTGAAAAGTTGCACCAGACCACTCCAAAGATCCATTCCCTCCGGATGGAGCTGGTCACCACAAATGGCAGCACCAACACAGACAAGAGGAAGTTGGACAGGGTCAGGCTAAAGACAAACTTGTTGCTGAGGGTGAGAAGGTAGGACTTCTTGTACAAGGTGACCACGATGACCAGGTTGCCCAGGCAGACAAACACAGTGATGATGATGATGGCAATAAACTCAGTGACAATGATGTTTCCTTCATCACTCTCATCCTCAGTGAGATTGCTCAGCTCCTTCTTGTGGCCGAGGGAGGAGTTGAGACTCATGGTCAGTGCCCCTCAGCATGGGGTGGGCAGAGCATGCTGGATGACTGCAGAAACAAGGAGAGATCAAGGGACAGAAAAAGACTCATCAGATCATATGATCTCCCCTTTGCAAAAGGGGAAACTAAAGCATAGCAGAGTTCAGTTCTGTGTCCCAGGCTTCCCAGCCAGTCTGGAAATTTCTGGCTAGTCTTCTCTATGCAAGCTATCTATTGAGTGCCTTCTGCTCTATAACACGTGTGTGTGTGATCTACTGTGTCTTCTTAAATGATTTCTTCCATCCAGTTTAAACCCTTGCTTGGCTTGGATCTGTGAAGTCTCCCAAGGGCCTGTGTGTTACAGGTTTGGTCCCCAGCACTACTGGGAGGATGGGAAACTCTTAGGAGTAGAGCATGGAGGTTTCGGGCTCTCCAGAGAAGACTGTGGGACTCTGGTCTCTTCCTCTTTCTCTCTTTTACAGGTCAGCTGCCATGGGAGAAGTTCTTCTCTACCACAAGCTTCCACCACAAGGTACTGCCTCACCTGAGATCCCAGAGCTGAAACCTTCAAAATGGAACAAAAATAACCTTACCTTGGTTCCCTTTTCCAGCACTGGGAAGCAAACCCAAGGCCTTGTGCATGCTGGGCAAGTGAGCTACATCCTCAGCTTTGTTTATCTCAGGCATTTATCTCACTACACAAGTACTGGAAAGCTGACTAACACAATCCCCTATCCATTTCAAAACCTTTAATGTGCTTAGTAATCACGTGAAATACCAGGTCAAAAAGCCAATTTCTCCTAGGGAGGGTAAGTAGGGGCACAGAAATGGAGGAACACAAAGGGTGGACAAATGCAGCAATGATACTCACTAAACACTATGTTGGCAATGAACTATATAACCTGTGGGTAGAGACAGGAGGGAAAAACTGAGAGAAAGTGAAGGAAGGGTGACTTTATCCAAAAAAAATGTATTCTTTGCTAGCCTTGAGCAAAAGAAGCTCAGGGACAGTGCCCAGGCCCTGAGTTCAAGCCCCAGGACTGGCAATGTTACTTAGTGGTAGAGTGCTTGCCTAGCATTCAGGAAGCCCTGGGTTAGATTCCTCAGAAAAAGCTAGAAGTGGTGCTGTGGCTCAAGTGGTAGAATACTAGCCTTGAGCAAAAAGAAGCTCAGGAACAATGCCCAGGCCTTGAGTTCAAACCCTAGAACTGGCAATAAAAAAAAAGAAAAGAAAGAAGGAAGAGAGAGGGGGGGAGGGAGGAAGAGAGGGAGAGGGAGAGGGAGAAGGAGGGAGAGGGAGGGAGGAAGGAAGGAAGGAAGGAAGGAAGGAAGGAAGGAAGGAAGGAAAGAAGGAAGGAAGGAAGGAAAAGAAATGTAAGCCAGGCACCAGTGGCTCACACCTGTAATCCTAGTTACTTAGGAGGCTGAGATCTGAGAATTGCAATTCAAAGCCAGCCTAGGAAGGAAAGTCCATGAGACTCTTATCTAGAATTGATCACCAGAAAACCAGCAGTGGCTCTGTGGCTCAAGTAGTAGACCCTAGCCTTGAGCTGAAGAGCTCAGAGACCACACCCAGGCCCAGAGTTCAATCCCCACAACCAACAAAAAAGAAAGAAAGAAATGTACTCTTTGCCTAACTTATATAACTAACCCCTCAGTACATCAACTTTATAATAATAATAAAAATTTAAGCCAATTTCTTGCCAGGCACTGGCAACTCATACCTGTGATGTTAACTGCATCAGGAGGCTGAGCTCTAAGCTCCACCAGTAGAAATTCTAGAATTAGAGGTCAGAGGCATGCCAAGAACTATGCTTTTTTGTTGGTTGGTTGGTTTGCGATGCTGAGAATTGAGCCTAGGGTCTCATGCATTCTAGGCAAGCACTCTATCAGTAAGCTACACCCCAGCCCAAATGTGCAGGTAGGGACAAACAAGCAGGTAGGGACAGTGGACTCCATTACATTCTGTAAGAAACTCTTTATAGACTGAGCTTTACACACTCAGGGAAGATTCTGTACCAGCAAAACCTAGGAGCTTACTAAAGTGCTAGACTACTTCTGGGTTAGTGAATCAAAATCTGCACTTTAACCCCATGACAACTGGTTAAAATTTGATATTAAGATTATTGTAAAAACTATTCAGAGTCCCCTGAACAGGGTTTAATTAGTAAAATTTGTACACAAACATTGTTATTTCTCTCATCAGACTTGGTGAGGGGGGACAAGGAAGATGTTGGACATCTTGGCCTACAGACATCACAGTCTTTGAGGTACAGACCGCTGCTCTCTGGAACTAGCTCAGGATCAAGGGTAAAACTCAAGGTTAACATATTTTAACACAAAATCCCATAGACTGATGTTTCTTTCAAACTTTTCATCTACTTTTGTCTGCCAAAAACTCCCACAGATTGCTTTCCCCACCTGTTTTTGATCTTCACAAACAGAAGATGCCAGAAAGAAAGCAAAGGCTGCTATCTGCAAGCCAGACCAACAAGAACTCTGGTGCCTCAATGTCCTTGACATAACTGCAGGACAGGCCCACACCCAGAGATGGCAGATCTGCCATCTCTGTCCAAGCACCTTCACCACAGGGAGTGTATGGGTGGAAAAGCAGCATGTGTCCTCATGGCAGTCCTTCGGGCCCACTGGAAGATGTTTCTGGTAGTGAGTCCACTGTGTGCCAGGTTATAACCCCCCAACCCCACACATGCTTGCTGAAGCAGTACTGAATAATGTGAGTCCCTCCTCTACTTGATAACCTCAAATACTCCAAAATCATTTGCTTCCTTCTCCAGCTCCCTGTGACCATTTTATCACAGGATGACTTTCAGATCCTTCACTCTGGGTTGCACTTGATGACAAATATATGTGACCTCCCGGTTTGTAACTTGTCAAAGTGAACACATCATTCTACATGTAGGGTCTGGTTAGAGTCAAGTCCAAAGAGGTAATTTTCTCCATGGTCAGGAAATCTCCTTCCATTATTCACTATAAGATTTTCTTGTGGCAATTCAGTCATACTGTTGGGTTAATAGTGTATGGATCAAAACCCAAAATTTATACATATACAAACTTTTGTGCAGACAGATGTCCCCAGTTTTGAACATATGGAATTAATGTTTTTAAGCCTAAGTACAAAACGTTATTTCTCTTAAATTTTACTTTGTGCATATTCACCCATATTTCCAGGCTGCGAAAATATTCTGAATTTTGATACAGTTATACAACTTCTCATTTATTCCATCTTTGTGTCATGGATAGATTTTTATGGCTATGCCCACTACATCTGTGTCTTATTTTAGTTCTAAAATGGAGATCCTAATTGGTCTATCTCCTTGCAATTTTGACAAGTTAGTGAGAAATCTGTGGTAGGAGAGAGGGTAAAGTTTTCTGGGAAAAGCTGCTTTGGTCTCATAAAGATATTGAGAATAAAAAATCTCCCTAATAGCCCTAGTGGTAAAAAAAGGAAGAGAGCGTGAGCCACCAAGGACCAGCAGAGCTACTAAGCCAAAATGCTGATCACAGCTCAGATCCACAAAACCCTGAGGTCTCTTTCCTCCCAACATATTGTTATTCATCTTTTAAAAATTTTCATCTGTTCAAGCCCCACTACCGACAAAAAAATAAAATAAAAATAAAAAAAATAAAAATGTTCATCTGGCGGGGGGAGGGGACGAGGATATGTGCCAGTCCTCGGGCTTGATCTTAGGGCCTCAACACTACCCCTTAGCTTTTTCACCCAAGGATAGTACCCTATCACTTAAGCCACAGCTCTGTTTTTGGATTGTATTGGTTAATTGGAGGGAAGAGTCTCACAGACTTTTCTGCCTAGGTTGGCTTTGACTCTCAATCCTTAGCTCTCAACCTCCTGAGTAGCTAGGATTACAGACACCAGTGCTCAACTTAAAATTATTTTTAAAGCTATTTTGAATTTATTTTCCATTATGGAATGAATATATCAAGCTAATTAACATATCCATTATCTTACATACCTATGGGGAAAGTAAGTGACTAATTAAAATTTACTCTGAACAATTTTGAAATAAACACTTCATTATTCACGATGCTGTGTAACAGATCTCAAAAATGGATTCTTACATCTAACTAAAAATAGACACTCTTAAAGGTGTGACTGCAGTAAAAGGATTCCAACTTACTGTCCTCGTGGCAGAGATACTGGTTTTGGCTGTCTCTCTAGCACCTGGTCAAGGGCCTGGTACATAGTAAGTAACTCAATACTTATTTGTGAATGAATTAGAAATTTGCCTTGTTAAGTCAAATGTAAGAGTTAATACCATAAAAGTTACTATTAAGAGAATAAAAATGGGATGCAAAACTTCTAATCTAGGGATGAAACAAGGGCAAAAAATACTAGTACACTCTTCAGTAGGCCTTGTTTGCAGGCCAAGGACATACAGAATGAGGGAGCCTACAGCCGATGGCAACCTTGAGGTCTCCAGATCCAACCCTTCCCCTTTCCCAGGAGGCAGAGGAGAAATGCTAGCCAAAGTGCTGCCCACCCAGAGAAATACAAAACTCCAGTCTCTGCCAGGAGGCCTAGAGTAGGGAGGTACAAGCCCCAGCAAATCCCTCTGAGCTATGTCTTTAAAGAACACAAGAGGAGATTTGGAAGGCCCAGCCAATACAGGCTTACTGGCAGGCAGCCAGCTTACCCAGGGCCTGACAAGCCAGGGCCCATTGAATGGAAGCAAATTCCAGTGTGACTCACATTTCCACTCTCTTGGGCAGCTCTGTGGCTAGACACAAAGGTGTTTCAGAAATCCCACACTCCTACACATTTCCCTGGCTGAACCATTTCATCTTCTGCTGCTCCTCTGAGATCAAACAGCTAGACAGTCACCCAAGTGAGGTGTTAATCACGCTACCAAAAATGATAACAGAGAGAAAGAGGAAGAGAGAGAGAGCAGAAGCTAGTCTTTTCAGTCCACAGGAAGGCTGCACAAGGACTCACTCACCGTCCCTACTTAGTATGGTGGGCACAACTCCTCGGGAAATGCCTTCAGTCTTTTTGTATACTCCCAAAGCATTGGCAACCTGCAACAAGCTCAAGTTATTCAAAGCCAAATCTTGTCACTCAAATGGGTAATCAATATCCATGTTGGATTACAAGACAAGGCAACTCTGTAGAGTATGAAGACAAGTATCTGCTGAGGGGTTTTGTCTTGGTGCCAGTATTGGGGCTTGAACTTGGGCCAGGAGCTCTCCTTTAGCTTTTTCACTCCAGGCTGACATACTACCACTTGAGACACAGCTCCACTTCTGGCTTTTTGGTTGTTAATTGGTAATAAGAATCACAGGCTTTCTTGACCAGATGGGCTTTGAACCATGATCTTCAGATCCAAGCCTCTTGAGTAGGTAAGATTACAGGTGTGTGTGACCAGCTCTCTACTGCGTTTTATAAACTGGTTTGCGTGGTGATTCCTAAGCCAACAATCTAGAAAAGCCTTGAACTGAAAGTACAGAAGTACCACCATGGAACACCAGCTTCTCTGTATAAATCTACATATTTAGTGGTCTCACCTCACCTTCTTCTCTGAAACTTGTTGATTTTCACTGACTTAGTGGGCTGTTTTCCCTGTTAATATTACTGTTAAGCAGGAAGACCTGGAGCTGTAAACGTGTACATACATCTGGCTCCTCAATATCTGGATTCTCCCCAAAGGACTCCTGTGTCACTTAGACTAAGCCAAAAGTTCTTGCCTAGAACTGTAGCTCCCTCCATGATCTGACAAACTCTTATTTCTGTTCCTATCTCACAATGAAACTACCTTTTATTCCTTGTACTCCAGCCCCACTGGCCTGTGTTCTATTTCACAAACACATCAAGACCACCTTCATTACAGGGATTTTACACTTACCATCCCCTGGGCCCAGAATATTCTTATCAACCTGTTCTCATATCCTTTAAATCTGGATTTAAATCAATTTTTTGGCCATGGCTTCCTAATGCATGTTATATAACATTCCATATCTTCTCGTATTCTTTATAGCTCTATTTCCTCATTGTCGTTTTCTCCTTAGGACATGTGTGTCTGTGTATGCTTACTTGTTTATCTTGTTGATGTCTTTCTCTTACACAAGACAGGAGATTATTTGAGAGTAAATGTTTTTGTCTGTAAATTTTCTGGTCAATACCTAGAACAGTTCCTGGCACACACCAAGTGTTCATTATATGTGATCAATAAATTAATACATGAATGAACAATAGGACAGTAGACACCTCAGCACATTAGACCTGCCTTGCCTTCAGAGGGCCGCACACACTGTTCACTATTCAATCAATATCCATTCTCCTCTTCCCCTACAACAGAATTCTGATTTAATATGGGTAACAAATGCACCTTCAAAAATAAACTTGCATGCACAGAGAGACTGGGTGACCATCAGACCCTGTCAATAAAGTAGCAAGAAGCTATTGCCCTAAGAAATAGGGACAGACAGCCTGGAGCAAGTGACTCATGCCTATAATACTAGCTACTCAGGAGGCTAAGATCTCAGGATCACAGTTTGAAAACAGCCTGAGCAGGAAAGTCCATGAGACTCTTATCTCCAATTAATCTCCAGAAAACCAGAATGGAGCTGTGGCAGAGCACTAACCTTGACTGAAAAAGCTCAGGGATAGCACCCAGGCCCTTAGTTCAAGCTCCATGACTAACAAAAAGAGAAAGAGGGGGGGAGCAGAGAGAGGAAGGAAGGAAGGAGGGAAGAAAGGAAGGAAGGAAGGAAGGAAGGAAGGAGGAAGGGAGGGAGAGAGGGAGAAAGAAAGGGAGGGAGGGAGGGAGAAAAGGAGAGGGGAAGGAGGAAAGAAAAGGATAAACTCAGTTTGACTCTTTCCCCCCACCCCTTCTCCTAATGGAATTCAAAGCCAATGCTTGCAGGTGAGACCATCTTTGTTTTTGTATCTGCTGGCACTGGGGTTTGAACTCAGGGCCTAGACACTGAGCGTTTTCACTTAAGGCTGGCACTTAAGCCACAGCTCCCCTTATGGATTTTTGCTGATTAGTTGGTGATCAGAGTCTCATGGACCTTTCTACCTGGGCTGTCTTCAAACTGTAATCCTGAGATCTCAGCTTCCTGAGTAGCTAAGGATTACAAGTGTGAGCTATTGGTGCCTGGCTGAGATCATCATTTTTGAACCATGTGGCCAGAGGTCCCCATGCAGAGAGAGAAGCCTGAAGCAGGCATGTCACCCAATGAGCTGTAAAGATAGGCACAGCTTGTCACCCTTCTTGGCAAAGCCCTTAAGAGTAGAATTCACTTCACATAAATCTAAGTTGATACATAGGTAAGTCAACAATGAGAAGAGAAATTAAGAGATGTAAACTCTAACGATCAGCCCAGTCAAACTGCTGGTAAGCACTGGTGCTATGGGTTTTTTATTTATCAAAGCATCACTTTCCCTTCCATTATCCCATTCTCCTCTAGCCCTAGTGCAAATGACTACATTCCAACGTGACTACCATTTTCCATGATAAACCTAAACAGAGTCAGAGATTCTCATCTTTAAGAAGGAGGGTGAGCAGGTGGTATATGCCTATAATCCCAGCTATTCTGGAAAGAGGTTGGATGATCACAGTTCCAAGCAGGCAAAGTTGGTACAAGACTGTTTGAAAAACAAAACTAAATGCAAAAAGATTAAGGTCATGGCTCCAATGGTAGATCACTTTCCCAGCAAGCACAAAGCTGAGTTCAGTCTTCAAGTCTCCCAAGAGAGCCTCTGATAATGTTTCCATAAATGCACTAAAAGCAGGCTAACTTTCCAGAAATGCCTCTTCCTTGATAACCGAGTTTTCTAAATTAGTGGAATTTTACTGGCTTAAAACATTAAAATCTTTATGTTAGGTCTGTAAGCAAAATTTGTGTAAATCTGTTATATAGTTCTCTATATCTTACAACAAAATATACACATGTAATGGTTCAAGATGACTGAATTTTTAAGCTATGTCGAATTTTACTTGAAGCAGACCTTAGCAATGAATTCTAATGCAATTGCTTCCTTTTTGAGAACTCAGAGAACAATGTTAGCTTGCCCACAGTCCCTCGGGAAGGGGGTTACGACAGTGAGCCATCATTCCATGATCTGAAAACTGATGTCTATAAGACTGATAAAGATGGTGTTAGTTCCTTTGCTGCCAACTGTGTCTTGCAGGTCTTATCACTTTTTAATGCTTTTTTTCCAACGTGCTCCAATCTTTAGCTATGTAGAGAGTATCCTCACCTGCACTTACCCTGCCCAGTTCAGCAGTAGGGTGCGAAGTAAGAGCAGTTTGCCAAGGAAGGGCTTCACTGCAAAGG
Source organism: Dipodomys ordii (assembly GCF_000151885.1). NCBI lineage: Eukaryota > Metazoa > Chordata > Mammalia > Rodentia > Heteromyidae > Dipodomys > Dipodomys ordii. The sequence continues at coordinate 13,599,205 of NW_012267273.1, forward strand.
TCTCCATCATGCACTCTGTTGCACAGGAATATTTCCTCCTGTCTGTGGGGAAGGGCTGTTTTTCTCCCCAGACAACAGTGACATGCTCCAAATATGCAGGAAAAAGAAAATGAAACAGTCCAGAACTCAACATCTAGCTTTAATATATAAAGCATTAAGAGGGAAACTGCTGATTTTTTTTTCGGTCATGGGGCTTGAACTCTGGAACTGGGTGCTGTCCCTTAGCTCTTCAGCTCAAGGTGAGCACTTGACCACTTGAGCCACAGCACCACTTCCAATTTCCTGGTGGAGATAAGAGTCTCACAGACTTTCCTGCCAGGGCTTGCTTTGAACCAAGATCCTCAGATCTCAGCCTCCTGAGTAGGTAAGATTATAGGCATGAGCCACCAGAGCCCAGCATAAACTGCTGATTTCAAAAGCAAAGATTGTTGAGTCTCATTGGATCACCAAAATAGTGGGCAAATAAGTTTGGTTTAGACTGAATGTTCCCATAGGCCAAGTGTGAGAACATGAGATTTCCTGTAGAATATAGGTGTCTATGCAGAAGATACCTGCAGGGTCTGAACAACAAAACAGCACTGCTATTTCTTGACTATTGTGCTTCCCTTTATTTTTTATTTCCTCTACAAACTACCAAACCACACAGATCAGATGCTCTAGGTCAGACATTCCCAAACTGTGGGTGGGAGTTACTGCAAGGGGCCTTCCTAACCAAGCATTGTCTGTAAACCAAATAAATGTTATATATGCTTTTATGGTCAGGAAAATTCAAATTCATTTTTTACATTGTTATTCATTCTCTAGAGCTTTGCTGTGAAGTTTTTTGTGGGGTACTTCCTCCAATTGAAGAGATTCTTTTTTTTAATTGTGAAAGTACCATACAGAGGGGTTACAATTACATGAGCAAGATAATGAGTACATTTCTTATCAAGCATTGTTGCCTCCTCCTTTGTTTCCCCTTCCCATCCCTTCTCATACCCCCCCACCCGATCCTCCCTCCACACCCCCCCCCCTTGAAGAGATTCTTAAAGAGCCACAGAGGAGCCTAGGAAAGCTTGATCAAGTTCAGAAGGGCTTTTCTGGAACAGTCTACCATGATGAGGCCCTTAGCATTACCATCCCTTACTACCTGTAGTTTTCCTTTTATATTTTATCATTTCAGTAATGTGTTTTTATTTTAGGTAAGGTTGTTCTTCCTTCCTGATGGTTTACAGATGCTTCCTTAGTTTCTCCTTTGGTTTCCTAACAGCACTTTGCATGCTGAGAAAATGAAATGTTTTATATTTTCCACACACTTTGTTATGGTTTAAGCTTGAAATGTCTCCCCCAAAGGCTCATGCATTAAAAGCTTAGTTCACATATAGAGTTTTGGGAAAAGGATTTGTATTGATCCATCAATGGATTCATCATGCAGTAGGTTATTAAGAAGTGGTTGATTGGGGCAATTGGGTCACTGGGGGAGTGCATTCAAAGTATATACCCTGACCCCAATTTCTCAGTCTCTCTCAGTGTCTGTCTCTCAGTGTCTGTCTGTCTGTCTGTCTGTCTGTCTGTCTGTCTGTCTGTCTGTCTGTCTCTGCTTCCTGGACACCAAGAGGTAAGCCGCTTTGCTCCACTATGCCCTCATCACCAGGATGTTCTGCCTTGCCACTGGTCCAGAAACAGTGGAACCAGCTACCATGGATTAAAATTCTGAGATTGTGAGCCAAAATCAATCTTTCCACCATTAAGCTGTAAATCGCAGGTATTTTGTAATAGCAATGAAAAGCTAACATGCACGTAACATATGCGAATAATGTGGACCTTGGAATCTTCACTGAAGATTTGAATTCCACATGAACTTGGGTCTCTTAACCAATCTGATTTAAGCCTCAATTTCTCCATAAGGAAAAATAAATAATCAATCTACTGTACAAGTGATTACAAAGAGAGATAACTGAGGTAACATAGATAAAAGTAGTTAATAAAATGGATTTCCCAAGATAATCCCCCAAAAATGTTTAAATAAGTTAAGACATGAAAGAGTCAATTTTTCCCTTCCAAATTTTAATTAAAGCCAAAGAGGTTTCATTTGATTACTAAACTGGATGAAATAGAAGAAGAAAGCATACATTGCTAGAAAATGCAGAATGGAAACTTCCCTAACTCCATCAGAGATTCAGGGTTTCAAGATCTCAAGTGCAAGTGCAGAATGATGTCCCGTGCCTATGCCAAGCTGCCTCAGGAACCGCACCGGTACCCAAGCCAGTAAGAAGCATAGGCACTTGAGATCAGCTGAGTGAGAAACAGGGTATTTCAAATTACCTCCATTTGTGACTGTGATAACTGATGTCCCATTTCTTTTGGCTCATGATCCCTTCTCCACAAGAGCAAATTCCATTGATTGAAGCAGAAAACCTCAAACAATGTCAGCAAAGAAAACGAGGATGGCTGGGGAGCATCTGAAAAGCCTAAACAAAAGACTCTAGATAACAGTCCAATCCAAATACTCCCCCAGGGAGGGGTGATTTTTGCACCTTCGTCAGGGAACATTGGATCTGGCATTCCCCACCTGAGGGACAGCCAAAAGATGCTAATGACATCTAACACCAAGAATATGCTACACATCCTATAAGGCACAGGACAGCCGCCCTGTGACAAAGAAATAGCCAGCCCAGAACGTCCCAAGTAATGGGATCTAAAGACCTTGCTCTGTAGAAACAGTACTTCTTATTATGTGTGCTTACTAAACGGATCAAAAAGTAATAGTAAGACAATTTCTTCTATAAACCCATACTTATGCATGTGCATGTTAGAGACCAAAGACAGAAGCTATGCTGAAAATAAGACTGAGATGATTACTTCTATCACAAGATAAGCAATGATTACTATACTAACGGAATTTTACCCTTATTTTTTACACTCATTACCCTCATATAGTCAAGCAAATTAAGTACATATTGTTAAAACAGACTTTTAAAAAAAATTTTCTCAACTAAGTTTAAATCCTCATTGTATTTAGAGTTTGGCACAAAGTTACATCCCTATAACTAAACTCCTAGTTACTTGGGAGGTGGAGATTAGGAGGATTATGATTTGAGTACAGTCTGGGCAAAAAGTTAACAAGACCTCATACCAACCAGTAACAGCATGGCTCTGTCATCTGCCAGCCCAACAATGCTGAGAATAAGACTGAGATATTACTTCTATCACAAGATAAGCAAGGAAGATTATGATCTGATAACAGTCCAGGCAAAAAGTTAACAAGACCTTGTACCAACCAGTAACAGCATGGTTCTGACATCTGCCAACCCAGCTATGTGGGAGGTTGTAGGTAGGAGGCTCTATGTCCAGGCTGGCCTGGATATAAACTCAAGACACCTTGAAAAGTAACTGAAGAAAAAGTATAGTGAGTGAGTGAGAGAGAAGGGAGTGGGGGTGTTGGTGGCTCACACCTATAATCCTAGCTACTCAGGAGACTGAGATCTAAGGATCAAGGTTCAAAGCTAGATGGGGCAGGAAAGTCTGTGACACTTTTATCTCCAACTAAACACCAAAAAAGCTGGAAATGGAGCTGTGGCTGAGCACTAGCCTTAAGAAAAAAAAAAGCTCAAGGACAACACCCAGGCCCTGAGTTTAAGCCCCAGGACTGGCGCATGTGCAGGTATTCGTACATGCATGCACACGCACGTGTGTGTGTGCGCACACACGCGCGCACATCTACACACACGCACAAATCTTGAGTTCAGGAATCTCTACTCTGGGAAGACCAAAAGTCAGGCTCAGTTCCAAGAATATTATTTTTAAATGGATTATGGATGTATTTGTTCTGAATACATTTTCTCCAATGGCCACACCTATGATACATGCCTTGAGCAACACAAGAAATACCCTGGCTCCTTCCTCATGACAGCCACATTGCCACTGATCTTCAGACATTCCTATATTCTTACCTTCCAGTCACCTTTCTCCTTTTCATTCCTCACTGAGCTATTCAGCAGTCTCTACAACTGAGGCATAACATGAAGCAAGATAAGCCAAAGCCAACATTTAGGAGAGGGAAAACAGGCTGTAAATAATAAATGCATAAAATAATTCCACTATGAAGAAAAATGAAACAGGGTACATATGTCTGTTTTCTGTTGCTATAATTAAATACTTGGGACTGGATGTTGTATAAAGAAAAGAAGTTTGTTTAGCTCATAATACAGTAGGTTAAAAGTCCACATACCATGAAGCAGGCTCTGCCCATCCCTAGATGGCGCTGGGCAAACACACTTGAGAGGAAACAACTCACTGTTGAGGGAACTAACAAGGGCTCCTAGGAGAACTATTTAATCCCTCTCAGGGTAATGTCACCAATGACCTACGCACTTCCCATAAAGCCCTACCTTTTAAAAGTCTCATCACACTGGGGAAGCTTCTAACCCAAGAACCCTGTGGGTAACAATCCACCTCCAACCCACAGCACAGGGTAAGGGGAGGAGCAATGGGAGGGTGGCTGAGCGTGAATAGTCAGGGAAGGGTCTCCAAGGAAGTGACATTTAGAGACCAGATAATAATGAAAGGAATTTTAGGCCAAAGGAGATCCAGAGGCCAGAATGAATTTGCATGTTTAAATAACAGAAATAGACCTGGGAAGGAATGAGAGAATGGCAGAAAGGTAAATGGAGTTATGGAGGGGCTGAATTACACAGGTCAATGTGCAATATGAATTAACTCTCACAAACAATAAGAAGCCAATATAGAGAGATGAATGACTTATGCTTTAAAAGGGTCATTCCCCCAATGGATGAAGGACAGACTGCAGAAGGCATGCAAGGAGGCAGGAACACCAGTTAGTATATTTCTGTTATAAGCCAAGTAAAAATGAAGGCTTGGATAAGGGCTGTGGTTAACCATGGTGGAAAGATGTGATTGGAAACATTGATCTCTTAAGTATGCCAACATTTTAGAAATAAAACAGAACTTCAAGGTAATTCATTCTTCTGGTATCATTTTGCAAATGGCGAAACCGAAGCCAGAAGAGGTGAAGTTTGTTATTCATAGCCACACACTTAATTGTGGGCAAAATACAAATTTCCAATCTTCCATCACCAAACCTTGTCCTTACTTGCCAATACTAGAGCTTCAATAGGGCACGCAGAAGACAGTTAAGAATATGAACCATACAGAAGGTTCCTAGCCAGGTTCAAAATGGGACTCTGTTTTGGGCGAAACCACCAGTGAGCAGCTAGCCAAATCCAATTGGCCTTCTTTGAGCCCTCTGGAGCATCTAACACATTTGAATGCTTTGATTTCCTTCCTGAAACTCACTCTTCCCTTGGATTCACTCATCCTGCCCTCTCCTTAGTTCCTTCCCAGTCCTGCTCACCTGCTAATCTTCCTACCCTGTGTTACTAATTCCCAAGATAGCCTTGGAACAATTTATTCCTTATTCTTCCTTCACAGAAGAAATGAACTGTAGTCCCTGCAACATCTCTTCTCTGTGTTATACTAGCTGTTCTTGAGTTTCCCTGGAGATCCATCCTGTTCACACCACCTGGTTCATACAGGCCTGCATGAATATAGACACACAACTCTCCCATCTTAGAGCCTTGACAATCTCCTAAGTCCCAGGGTCAAGTCTGTGCATCTGGTACATGTTTTCTCCTATATGTGACACCCAGGCTCCTCAGATGTGATGTGTACAAAATGGATTTCATCACATATGCTTAGGCCATAAACATCACTGTCCAGCCAGGTGCCGGTAGCTCATGCCTGTAATCCTAACCGCTAAGGAGGCTGAGATCTGAGGATCATGGTTTGAAGTCAGCCTGGGCAGGAAAAGTGCATGAGATTCTTACCTCCAATTAACCATCAGAAAACTGGAAGTGGCACTGTGGCTCAAAGTGATAGAGCAAAAAGAGTTCAGGGACAAGATCTTGAGTTTAAGTCCCATGATCTAAATCAATCAATCAATCAATCAATTGCTGTCCAATCTCTGATGACAGAAACCTAGGATATCTTATAGCAATTTTGCCAGATAATGCCCATTGGGCTAAGGCCATGAATGATACTTTCTGTGTGACCTTGGGGAATGAATGTATCTAAGTCTTGGCTTTCCATATAGACTCACGAGGATTGAATGAAATGATGTATGGGAAGCAGTAATTGCTTGTCTATTCCATTTTCTATGGCAGATAACCAGTGTACCACTAGAGTCTCACTCAAAACTCCATCCTTACTTCCATTACCCCTCTCAGCGTCTCACCCTCTTTCCCCAGGATTCCTTCTAGATGTTTCTATCTCATCTTCTTATCTTTCAGCTCGCCCCCATGCCAAGCTGTCTTCCTCACTGTTTCCAGATTGATCTCTTCCTACACAGGCCTGATCAAGCCATGTGATTCCCTACACCCGCAGAATTTATTCATTGACAGATGCCCTCCATATCTGCTATGCCAAACCACTCCCAGCTCTCCAAATGCTCATTGCTTCTGTCCACTCCTGTGACTGCACACTGCTCCTGCTGTCGACAACACCCTTACTCCTGCTTTGCCTGCCTAGAGATGTATGCATCTTAAGATGAAGTGAAAAAGTCCCTTCAAAAGTCAAAGAATCTGAGGATCCCAGTTCAAAGCCACCCTGGACCAAAAACTCCATGAAACTACCAGAAGTGGCGCTATGGCTCAAAGTAGTAGAGTGCTAGCTAGCCTGGAGTAAAAAAGCTCAGGGACAGCACTCGGGCCCTGAGTTCAAGCCCCATGATGAACAAAAAATAAAGTGAAAGGAACCAGTGGTTCACATCTATAATCCTAGCTACTGGGTAGGCTGAAATTCGAGGATCACAGTTCAAAGCCAGCCTGGGCAAGAAAATCAGATTCTGAGTTCTACCCCAGTACCATGCAAACACACATACACATGCGCACACATAAAAGAAATTATAGATTAGCTAAAGAAGCTTCCAGACAGATGCAAATCCTGCCCCACTTTACATGGAGAAGAGGAAAAAGGAAAACCTGAGAAGAAAAAAAAAACAGTGGTTTAAAATATTTTTAAATATTTTAAGCAAAGGAAAAATAAAGAGGAAATTTAGAAATTTTAGTTTTGAAATAGGAGAGGACTTCCTAAAAGCAAGACAGACAACTTGAAGGCAGGAAAGAAAATGACAGAGGTTTACTTCATAAAAGTGCAATACTTCTGCACAGAGGTATGATAGGCCAACCTGAGAAAAGACCTACAGGCAAATGACATTGCATTTATTAACAAGAGAAGGATTAAAGTCCACAATTTAGAGAGACCCTCATACATTGGTGAAATTACAAACAACTCAACAGAAAAATTGGCAAAGGATTTGGCCAAGCAGTGAGAGAAATTAAGGAAATGCAAGCTGATTTTTTAAGGATAAACTTAGAAGAATCTATCAGCATTTAGAATGAATATACATGATACAATGTTCTCAAATAACATTTTAAAGATTTTTAAATGTCATATACAGAAAAGGGCATAGCATAGTTATTTTTAAAATGGAAATAGTGAAAGGTATATATTATTTTGCATATAGGCACCTGGATTCTCTCTGAAAGAAGACAAAAACTGGCAAAATCAATGTATTCCAAAAAGAAAATAAATGGTTAGGGTATAAAGGTAGGTAGTTACCATTTATGAATTTTGAATGCTGCACTTTTTGACTATACCTCTCCTCAAACAAGTAAATGTAAATAAAAATTAATTAAAACTCTTGCCAGGTGCTGATGGCTACAGCTTGTAATCCTAGCTACTCAAGAGGCTGAGACGTGAGGATTGCAGTTCAAAGCCAGCCTGGGCAGGAAAGACCGTAAGAATCTTATCTCCAATATACTATTCAGAAAAAGCCAGAAGTATCACTGTTGCTCAAACAGTGGAGTGCTAGCCTCAACAAAAGAAGCTAAAGGACAGCACCCAAGTCCAGAGTTCTAGACCCAGGACCAGAAAAAAAAAAAAACACTAAAACTCTGTACAATCTCTCAGGCCTTAATAAACAAAGACAACTTTGCTTAAATAACTGCTTAAAATATGCTTTATCTTTGGTCCACTCATTCCATTTCCAGGCATAATTTTTATCCAGAAATACTTATGGACACAGATAAATGAAGACACACATATAAATGAAATTGAAAATAAACCCGAAGTCCATCAACAGGGGAATGTGTCAGTCTAACATCATGAAATGTATACTATGCACCTGTTAAAAAGAATGAAGTGGTATCTGTTACCGATGCTGAAAGTCTTTCCAGTTACATTGTTAAATGGAAAAAGTAAATCACAGAGCCCTATTGCATGAATTTGCATATATATTTAAAAAAAGATACTCAATATTTTTAGGCTGGTCCTACAGTTAGAAATGTAGGTAATATTATTATGTCTTGTGCTGTAATGTCAATAAACTATGCATCATATATTCACTTATAAATCCAGACTTAGTGGGGCATACACTGACACATTGAAAAAGACCAGAAAGAAATACATGGTCAATGATTAGCTCAGAGGTAGGGAGAGGGAGGGGAGAAGTAGAAGAAGCCTTTATTTCTTTCCCTGAATATTTCTGCATTCAAAAAAAATCTTTTATAATGCTGGGCACTGTAATCCTAGCTACCTAGAAGGCTGAGATCTGAGGATTGTGGTTTGAAGCCAGACTGTGGGGGGAAAAAAAGTCCATAAGACATGTCTCCAATTAATCACAAACATGTTGGAAATGGAGCTGTGGCTCAAGTAGTAGAGGGCTAGCCTTGAGCAAAACAGCTCACCATCAGCACCCAGGCCCTGAGTTCAAGACCCAGGACTGGCACACACACACACACACACACACACACACACACACACACACACACACAAAAGAAAGGAAGGAAGGAAGTAAAATAATTTATAAGAACTCATATTCATAAAAATTGACTATATTCTAGGCATGCTGTTCATGTACCCAAGGTCAGGTATTGTACAGGAAAGCATTGAAATGCAGGTGGTCCTACTTCAGCTTACATTCTTAGCATAGTTCTTACTCCCCCATGACTTGAGTAAGAAATAAACACAAGGCAAATTACAATTCAAATGTATCTCCATATACATTCCCCTGGCAAACTGAAATCTCACTCCTTCATGTTCCCAGAGGTCCACAAACACATTTGCCACTAATGCTATCCTCTCCCCTGCTGAGAATGGAAAATGACCATGGAGATAGATTACAACGTTATAAGCATTGCCTCTTGGGGCAGGACCAGCAGCATAGGTAAAATTAGTGCTGATTGAATGAATGAAATGTTCAATTGCCCCTCTGAACTGCAGGCACCAGCACTGCAGGCACTGTTGATAATTATCTCTAGCTTTGTTGATTTTTTTTGTTGTTGCTGTTCTTAAAGATAAACAGCAAGAAGACACTACTTGTCCCCCATCAGTCTCACTTTATTGTACTTCAGAAAGATGGTGTTTCCTAAAGTCGAACTAGCAAACCAGCAGTCTGCAGGCCACAAATAGCTACCCTGCATGTTTAAAAAATGTTTTGAATTAGGTACCACTTTTTAAAAACATGGTAGAAATGTGCCTTGTGGTACCTATACAGGCCTCCTTTTGAGGGCTACAATCTGCCCAGCCCAGGCCAAACCTCTTGCCCATCTGCTTCCTGAGCTTACACTTGCTAACTGGCCCTAGGGGTGACAGATATCACAGAACTCCTCTGGCTGACAGGTAAGTCAGATCAAGTTCAACTCATGTTTCCCCCCAACAGAGTTCACACTTCTCTGCCCACTCAGTATTGCATCTCCTCTCTTAGAGGACTCCCAGTGCATGGGATACAACACAAGGATATACATTTGGAGACCTAACCTTTTAGGTTCAGTTCCTAAATGCCAAGCAGGCTTCTTTCTGAGGAGGTTTCATATCATTCATGATCATGGCAAAGAAGTAGGTCAGGGAGAAGTCCTGAATTATAGGACCTGAATTATAGGCAAGAAAGCACTGCCAAATCAAAAGGCTGAGCTCAATCTTGACTGCTTACTAAGCACCTCCCCTGCCTCTCAGATTCCAGGCCCATTTAGAGGGCTAACAATTGCACTTTACAGGGGTGTCTTGTGAATGAATTCAAAAGGTGTATATGAAGCCCCATGTAGTGGAACAGCCCTGTAACCCAAGCTCCCTCCCAGCAGAGACAAAAGGACACTCAGTTCCAAGCCAGACCAGACAAAGTTACAGAGACCCTATCTTTAAAACAGAATAAAATCAAAAGGGAGGTCATGGCTAAATCATGGAGTGATTGCCTTGTACACAAGAGGCCCTGTGTTTAATCTCAGTTTGGGAAGAAGGAGGATTAGAACGAGGAGAAGGAGAAGAAAGAGAAGGAGGAGGAGGAGGAGGAAGAGGAAGAGGAGGAGGAGGGGGAGGGGGA
>NW_012267273.1:13609629-13624641 GCF_000151885.1 Dipodomys ordii
AGGAGGGGGGAGGGGGAGGAGGGGGAGGAGGAGGAGAGTTTTAGAGTTTCAACATTTCAGAAGTATAGAATAAGATGGGTGTGGTCTAGGAAAGAAATGGCAATCCGGAAGAGGTTAGAGTAACATGAAGAGTCCAGTTGGTGTGACCTAAGGCTGTGTCCCCTCTCCTGGAGAGCCTAGAAGGAAGCTATATATGGACGAAAAAGCATTATATAGGAAAAACACCTATCTGTCGAGTTCATGTAGAGGTCTAGGTCAGTAGAAGAGGCCAGGCTACATCTGGGCCGATACAGGGAGGAGACACAGGAATGTAATGCTTCTGCAGCTTCCAGCACCTGGGACAGGTTCGCTTGATATTATCAGTATTCCCACTAGACAGATGGTGGAACTGAGATCCCTTCCTTCCAAGACCACACACCACCTTCCTCCTTCACAAGCAGAAGGATCAAATGACTTGCAATTGAAAGCACTTTGCAAAAGGAATCAAAGGAACAATGAGGAAAATTAAGAGTCTCCAAGCTGGGCTATCCGGTGATGCCAATGCCCGGCTGCCTGGGGAAGGTGAGCAAACCACTCCCAAGCGCAAATCACGCCAGCGACCCGCAGCCGTTCTCTCCTCACATGCCTTGATCCAAGGATTGTGCAGGGATCAAGAGCTGACTCTAGGGGACTGAGCACTGACCAAGTGCTCCCCGACCCTCTAAAAGCAAATCAATTTTCTTTTTTTGCAGAGCTGAGGGTCAGAGATGCCCACCCCACCAGGCCGGAGACTTTTCGGAGCGCGCCTCCCGCCCTTGCTCAGGGCGCCCTGGATCCTGATGAGAAGGCTTTTCACCCGGTCCTCACAGATCCCAGCTCAGGGTCGTGGCCGAGGACCCCACATCCCTATCTCCAAGCAGGTCGTGGAGCCCGTTGGTTCCAGGGGGCGCGGCCTTCATCAGCTAAGTTGGGCACGCACCGATCAGTGCTGTCCCTTCCCCGGAGGGAGGTGGGGGGGGGCTTGCAGGAGGTTTCAGGCAGCGCCAGGGAAAGGGGGACGGCTCCCTCCGGCAAATGGGGAGAAGCTCCACGCCGAGGGAGGGTCGCGCCCCCAAGATCGCCCTACAGAGGGCTCCAGCTCTGCAAAGCCTGGCGCACCGCAGCCGGGCAGGCAGCCTCCAACCCCCAAGAGGGGCGCGGGGCGGAGAAAATTGTAATGGGGGCAGGGAGGTGTGGATAGAGGGGATGCGGGCCGGCGCCCCAGCCTCCCTCCGGCTCTGCACAATGCAGTCCGCAGGGCTCCATCCCGGGCCAACCCTTCCCGCCTGGGCCGTGTCCCCCATCCCCGGGGCCCGGTGCTCACCCAAGAGCCGCCGCCACGGCAGCTCAGGGCCCGGCCGGGCCGCCTCCCCGACGCCGCTTCCTTCCTCCCCGCCGCGCCCAGGACTGGAGGTTTCGGGTTTCAGCCCCGCCGAGCCCCGCTTCGCTCCTCCCGTCCTGTCCCGCCCGCCCTCCGGCCACCAGCACGCGGAGCCAGGCGGGGCCCGGGCCAAATAACTTTGCCAAGCTCGCGCTCCACCTTCGCGCTCGCTCGCCCGCCCTCCCCAGCGCCCCCAACCGCCTCCCCGCGTCCCGCAGCGCCCAGCCCCGCACGCCCCCCCGGCACGCCCCTTCTTGGCGCGTCCGCCTCTCTGCCCCGCCACTTCTTCTTCGGTCTAACCGTGGATCCGCCTGGGCCGATGCTCTTTGTCTCGCCTGTCCCCTATTGCCTCGCCCCACTTTTCTCCAGTAAACCTTTGTGGCCTCCCAGCTCCGAGTTCCGGACCCCGGACGCCCCTTTTCCATCTCTCTCTCCATCACACATGGACTTTCCGGTTTCTTCACACTCTCCTTCCAGTCTCTTACCAGCACTGCCCAGACATCTCCTTCCCTAGGCCCTCCCTTCGCTCATCCAGCCAAAGGCTGTGGGTATCTACCTCTGGACCTAGGCTTCATCGCAGTGACTAAAACCTGAAGCCAGCCTTCGAAGGACGCACAGTAATTGGATGTAAATAGATAGACCTTTACAGTTAATTAATTCTACAACTGTCCGTCTCAACCAAAAATTAAAAAAAAATAAAAACAAAAACAAAATAAAACACTAGGAACAATAAAGACCAGAGCCTGCCAGCTTGGAGGTTGGAACAGTCCCTTCACATCCTTTCTGTTCCACCTTCCTTCCTTCCTTGGCATTTTTTTCCGAACCTGTCCCCAAACCTCCTACGTATAAAAGTTAAATGTTAACAGCACAACTGCTGCTATTTAAGAAAGGGAAATGAAACAGGGCAGCAAAATGTTCAGGTATGAAGTTACAATGCGGTTAGCTAGACTCCAAACAAAAACCAAAAGCAGAAAAGAACTGGTGCTGTGCTTAGAGCAGGAATCCAACTCCTCTGAAATCATCTGCTTTAATAAATGCATTAATTATTCCCTTGCCTACAGATTAATACTGTGGGAGCTGCTTTTTATTAGGCCACGGAGGCACTATTTAGAAAAATAATTTGCTATCTAGCACCTGCCAAACACCCAGACTGCTAGGGACAAAGGGGATAATGGGGAGAAGGAAGGGGCAGAGAGTGTAGGGGGGGGAGAGTTGCGGGGGGAGCTAATGATGCCTTACTTACTCCTTTGAGATAGATGCTCCATTTGGTCAAAAGCTGGATTCTTGGAATCTCTGTCATCCAGCAAGTGAGATGCTTGAAGCAGCTTAAAGCAGACTATTCTCCAGAGTCCTTTAGACATTTATTCTGAAATCCCTGGTTATTGATCCAATTTACAATGACTCACATACCAGCTAAGCTTTGTGATCCTGGGAGAGTTTGTTAACCTTTTGAGCTTATTTAAGTATAAAATGTGGATACTCATACTTGACTTTCTGTGGGGTGGAAAAGGTTAAATGAAATATTGTTCCATCAATCACCCAGAGTCCTCGAGTCTGAGGAGTACGCCCTTTTGAAAATTGGCATTCAAGTATAGGGCCTTCTCGACAGCCAGTACCCCAAATGGATGACTTACACCCCATTTTGGGATCACAAATGTTCAATTATTCTGTGTCTTTATTCTTATGATTTAATCATTTTATCTATCTGGTTTGCTTTTATGTTTACTTATCTTTAATATATAAAGGTGGTGAGCTTTTTATAATTATCAAGTATATATCTCACATAAAAGAAGATTTTTCAAGAAAAGTTTGAAAGTGGGCTGGTAAGGTGGCTCAGTGGCAGAGCACTTGCCTTGCATGCATGAGGCCCTGGGTTCGATTCCTCAGCACCACATAAGCAAAAAGAAAAAAGCCAGAAGTGGCACTGTGGCTCAAGTGGTAGAGTGCTAGCCTTGAGCTGAAGAGCTGAGGGACAGCGCCCAGGCCCAGAGGTCAGGCCCCACGAGCAGACCCCCCCACAAAAAAAGTTTGAAAGTATATGTTGCAAACTGGCATGGAGAGAGTGAAAATTAAGACAAATTACAGCTTTTTCAGCAAAGGATATGTCCCCCATACTGAGCAACCTTTTCCCGTACTTACTCCATTTCATTTTGAACTTTTCAATGGAAAACATGCTTTCTCCTGCTGCCCATTATCAGATATATTATTTATCACAAAAGTTATTTGCCTCATAGCTCATAGGCCCAGAACTTACTGTTTATTTATGGATAGAAATTGCTGCCAACTAATGCATTTTTCAATTGCTCTCCTAAAATTGCTTTTTTCTTCTTTCAGAACTAACACTGAGCTCTAAGAAGTCTTCAATTAGATGCTGAGAAAACAGGAAAAAAATTGTAATTATTTGACAACATATTACAATTATCGCTGTTTAGGTGACAATTGTATGTTGTGGGAAAACCATGATCTTTTGTGCAAGAATGCTTTTTTCTTTGTCCTTTTCCAAAGAAAGGTGAGAAACACACATTATAATTCATCTTTCCCAAAGTAGTTTTATAAGCCTTTCTTTTGAGGACTTCTGCACTGAGACAATGAAAGGCCTCCCTTAACTGAATCCCAAATGCTTGTTGATTGATTGATTGATTGATTGATTGATTGATTGTCAGTTGTGGGACCTGACCTCTGGGCCTGCACTGTCCCTCAGCTCTTCAGCTCAATACTAGCGCTCTACCACTTGAGCCATAGCACCACTTCCAGCTTTTTCTGCTTATGTGGTACTGAAAAATTGAACCCAGGGCCTCATGCATGCAAGGCAAGCACTCTAGCACTGAGCCATCTTCCCAGCCTGAAGAATTTATATTTGATGAGCTATCTTTTACATATGATATCAATTGATCCAACAATCCATCCAACATTCCTACACACCTTCAATGCCACCTCCTTAGAGAAGCCTTTCTTGAGCAACCTAAAAGAGGTTCCTTTACCTCCGTCGCTTATAGTCCCCTGTTCTTTTTCTCTTTTATTCATTAGCAAACATTGGTTATACAAAAGGGTTTCACTGTGAAATTTCCACACATATAAGCAATGTATTTCTATCAACCTCACCCCCTCCATCTGTCTCCCCACACTACTCCCTCTTCTTAAAATAATTTCAACAGGTTTCATTGTTCATATATGCAAATAAACCATATCTACATCCTGTTCTTTTCTATATAAAACGCATCTCAAGACAGGCACCACTGCTCATACTTACAACTCTAACTACTAAGGCTGCTAAGACCTGCCTGGAGGACTGTGGTTTGGAGTTCAGTCATGGCTTACATGGTAGAGGACCACTCTGAGTAAACTGGCTTGGGGAGCTTGAGGCCCCTGAGTTCAAGGCCTGGAAAAATGCACCTCAATTTATAGAATTTATTTTTCCTATTTGCTTACTGGCTACTTCTACTAGAAACATGAGCTCCATGAGATCATGTACCCTTACAGAGTAAAATATATAGCTTTTGAGTTCACCAATATGAGACAAAGGTTCAGCAAAATAAAACTTTTAAAATAAATTAATGGTAATAAATAAAGAATACTTCAAGGGCCTCTTGTTCTCAAAGTTTGGGATATATAAGAATCCCTAGTTGCGGAAGTAGCGCTGTAGCTCTAGTGGTAGAGCACTAGCCTTGAGCTGAAGAGCTGAGGGACAGTGCTCAGGCCCAGAGTTCAAGGCCCAGGACTGACACACACACAAAAAGAATCCCTAGTTGGGCACTAGTGGCCCATGAATGTTATCCTAGCTACTCAAGAGGCTGAGACCTGAGAATCACAGTCAGTCCAGTCAAGGAAGTCTAAAGCTGAAGTGGTAGAGCACTAGGCTTGAGCAAAAAAGCTCAGGGAGAGTGCTGAAGCCCTGAGTTTAAGCCCCAGACAGGCACAAAGGGGAAACCAATGCAACAGTGAGACTCACAAGACAATATGTTGGAAATTATCTGTACAATTTGGTGGGGGGTGTGTTGGGGGTAGGAAAAGTGGGAGAAAATGGGGGAGGGGGTAACAAGTTCCACAAGAAATGTACTCACTACCTTACCTATGTAACTGTAATCCCTCTGTACATCACCTTGACAATAATTTTTTTTATTTTTTTTAAATTTTAAAAAGCCAACCCAGGGAGAAGAGTCCATAAGACTCTTTTCCCCCATCTCAGTCATGGGGCTTGAACTCTGGCCTGGGCACTGTCCCTCAGCTCTTCAGCTCAAGGATAGCGGTCTACCACTTGAACCACAGAACCATTTCTGGTTTTCTGGTGGTTAACTGGAGATGAGGCTTACAGATGTTCCTGACTGGGCTGGCTTTGAGCCATCATCCTCAGATCTCAGCCTCCTGAGTAGCTAGGATTACAGGCATGAGCCACTAGTGCCCAGCTTCATAAGACTCTTATATCCAATTAACTAGCAAAAAACCAGAAGAGGAGGGTGGCTCGAGTGGTATAGTGCTAGCATTGAGCAAAAAAAAAAAAAAAAGACAATGGACAACACGATATCCTGATTCAAACCCTACTACTAGCACACACATGCAAAATGCAAGAAATTCATAAGCATCTAAAGAGACATTTCTCCAAAGAAAGTATATAAATGGCCCATATGCACATGGAAAGATACTTGGCATTACTAATAATTAGGGAAATGTAAATTAAAACAATGAAATTCCTGGGGCTGGGAAGGTATATCAGTGGTAGAGTGCTTGCCTTGCATGCATGAGGCCCTGGATTCAATTTCTCAACACCACGTAAGCAAAAAAATCTGGAAGTGGTGCTATGGCTCAAGTGGTAGAGCACTAGCCTTGAGCTGAAGAGCTGAGGGAGAACGCCAAGGCCCCATGACCAGCAAAAAAAGAAAAAGAAAAAAGAAATTCCTCCCACATTAGGCCCACTACAATGGCTATAATAAAAAGATAATAACAAATATTATGCACGTATGTAAAGAAATTAAAACACTTGTACACTACTGTTAAGAATGTAAGATGATGGAGCCACTACAGAAAATTTTGTCAGTTCTTTAAAATATTACACATAAATGTATCATATGACCTAGCAATTCAATGTCTAATTATCTACTCAAGAGAAACAAAAATGGATTGATAGCTACATTGAAACCTGAGCTAGAACCCCTGAGTCTGGTGGCACATTCTTATCATCTCAGCACCCAAGGAAACAGAGGCAGGAGGATTGAGAGTTCTGGGCCAGTCCAGGCTATGTAGTGAGAACTTTTCTCAAAAAAAAAGTTCAGTGGGTAAAAAATACATCAGAATATACATTGTTATTGTGTTTTATCCTTTAGCAAACATTTGTTGAACACACATTACATGCTCTTGGGGATCTCCATCTTCTAGGAGTTTACAAGCAAACCCAGACTTGGTCACTACTATAAGAAGGATCTCAATGCAGAGGGCAGTTTCCAATAATAAATATGGTGGCCAGGGTGAGGCTTATTGGGAAGCTGACAGCTGCTCAATGCCCCTACAGAGATGAGAAAGTTGATCATTAAATACCCGAACAAATAACATCCTACACAGGTGACTCCACTAATTTGAAGGATGAAGTTGCCATCAACTGACCTGGAGAAGCTGGCAGTAGAGATTAACGATGGGTCAAACATTTAGTTTGAGATATCCACTAGATATCCAAATAAGGATGTGAATAAAACTATTGGTAAGAGCCATGAAGTCGAAATAGGATTTGGAGAATCTAAAGCATAGATTGTCTTCAGAGCTAGGAGACTAAGAGTATCAGTTTCCTAGTGCCACTAAAACAAGAGCCACAAACTGGGTAGCCACTGACAGTTCTGGGTGCTAGAAATGCTAAACCAAGGGGTCCAAGGATCATGCTGTCTCAGAAACTCAGAGGAGAATCCTTCCTTACCTCTTTTTAGCTTCTGTGTTGCCAGCACTCTTCATCATTCCTTGGTTTGCAGCTGCAGCATCTCAAACTCTGCCTCTGTCATCACATGGTACTCACTTCAAATATGCCTCTACTTGTGTTTCTCTTCTTCTTTTCTTATAAAGATGCCAATCATTTTGGATTAAATGATCACTCTACTTCAATATGACCTCCTCTTAATTAAAAACATGGCCACTGACCCTACTTGCAAACAAGAGTTCATTCTGAGGTATAGGGGTTAGTTTGGACTTGAGTATATCATTTGGAGGTTACATTCAACTCATAACATGGTATATACCAAAAATTGAGTGAAGCTAGAGAAGAGGACCTAGGGACTGGTCCCTGCCTAGAGCACTTCACAGAACATGCAGTAAGGAACTGGACATAGGTCAAGAATGAGGAGGCTGGAGAATTGATTGCTGGATACAGTAATGACTATTTGTGACCTTGACAAGAGCATTTTGCAAGAGTGTGTGAGTCAGCCTGATAGGACTGGGATTAGTAGTGATGAGAAGGAGAAAAACTAGATAAATACAGAAAATTCACTTGAGGAGTTTACAGCAAAAGAAAGCAATAAAACAGGATATTGGCTCATATGGAAAGTAAAGAGAAAGTCCTTTTTAAAATTATTTTTGCGTTTGCTTCCTCATTCTCCTCCCACTCTCCCCCTTTCCCCTCTTCTCTTCCTCATCTCATGCTCTCTCTCTCTTCCTCTGCATGTGTGTGTGTGTGTGTGTGTGTGTGTGTGTGTGTGTGTGTGAAACAGGGGTGCTGGGGGAACTAATCTTGCATATGTTTGGGGCTTTACCATGGAACCCTATCCCAATACTTGCCTTCTCCTTAAATAGGAGCAAAACTGGTTTTATTTATTTTTTTATTTACTTAGTTACTTACTTAATTATTTATGTCAGTCATGGGGCTTGAACTCAGGGCCTGAGTGCTGTCCCTGAGTTCTTCTGCTCAAGGCTAGCACTCTACCACTTTGAGTCACAGCACCACTTCAGGCGGTTAATTGGAGATAAAAGTTTCACAGACTTTCCTGCTGGGCTGGCTTTAGCTGTGATCCTCAGATCTCAGCTTCCTGAATAGCTAGGATTACAGGCCTGAGCCACTCTGGCTCTGGCTTTGGTTTTTAAATTAATGGTAATAATTTTCAGATAGAATAAATTGGTAGAGGGAAGTTCAGTGGGTGGGGCAGGGAGGGACCAATGCCTAATCGGAGTTGGCTGAGACAGGGACAGGGATGGTCATCCGTGGTGAGGGGAAGGCCCTACCTGGTGGTGGTGTGTGGTGGTGGGGATCTGTACATATCTTCATCCCACCCCCACCCCCACCCAATTAGAATCCAGGGCTTTGTGCATGCTAGGCACTTGCTCTACCATTAAGATACATTCCAAGGCCTGGACAGTCTCTTCCGAGTGCTTCAGTCTTTTTAGAGAAGGAGGGAGCTAGATAAAAAGGTAAAACTGAAAGTGAGAATTGGGAGGGAGAAAAGCAGTTGTAAAAATATTATCCAGGATAACATGTCAATAAACAGTCCAGAAACAGAGTGTATGTTTGGGGGTTAGCTGTAAGGATTTGCTAGTGAATTAAAGTGAGCCTCTCAGTATGGCTGTTGACTTATTTAGACAGATATATAATTTCATCAGATAGATTCTAAGATGCATCATGATTTCAGATATGGTCAAATGTGAAAATATTTTAAAAACTGTAGTCATAAATTCAAAGCAAAATTATCCTACAAAATTTAGAAGAAAGGGGTGGTGTGGGAGGGACAGAGGAGAATAATGAAAGGGTGGCATGGATTAAGATGCACTGTATTCAGAAACTGTTTTGTTGAGTAGCAACTCCTTTGTACAACTGCTTAAAAATAATTTTTAAAAATCAAGAAGAATTAATAAAACATATTTTACTATCTATGTGTATTCCCATCAACATACATAGATTTACACCATTATACATATATGCAAGTGTATCAGTGTACAGAGGTACAGCCAGACTCACACCTGTAATTTAAAAAATGCAGAATTCTTGAGTAATTTAACTTTTCTTCACCTCAGTTTTCTTACATGTATTGCAATATCAGAAGAGTAAAACCTACTGTATAGAATTTTCATAGGAGTAAAATATGGTTATATGTACAATCATTAAAAGCTGAGATGTCTAGAGTTAGACTGTATGGGCTTAAATTCTTTCACCTGCACTTACTGGCTTGTGTATTTGGGAGTACATTATCACCTTTGTCTCTCTCAAAGCCTTATTTTTCAACCTGGAAAGTGGGTATTGTAACTATAGAATCTACTTATAAAGTGATTGTGAGGATTATATGATACAACACTTCTAGAATGCCTGGAATTTAGCATGCTTCTACTGAAAGTTCATTATTACCATTGGTTTTATTAGAATTATCACTAATATTAGAGTTTGTCTTAAACTATATGGTGCAGAGTATTCCTATAAAGGATTATAACACTTTTCACCATTATTAGGAATCTCGCCCCAGAAAATACCATATATCAGACAAAAAAATGTTTGTTCCTAGGAGGTGATTGAAAATTTATATACAAGATAAATACCATTAGAGAGTGAAATACTAAAAGTAAAACCTATATAAATTCTAGAGAAGAAAGATTTATTATTGCCTAAGAGTGGGAAAAACTTTGACTCCAAATCCTAAAATAATAATTGACAAGATCAGTTTGACAATGTTTTAAAAGAAATTTATATACCTGACTTATGAAACTGTAACCCCTCTGCAATCACCTTTATATAAAAATAAAAATTTAAAAAGTAAAAACAATTATAAAATGTTACTATAAACAGTCAAAAGAAAAATGGCACAATTTAATTATGTCACAAAGGAATATGTGACAATTCAGAACCTGGAAGGATTCACTTCACTCCCAAATGACTCAAATAAGATTTTAATGAAGTAATTACAGGCAAAGCTATGGACAGGGTTGAGGGAATGAGTAAGGGATGGGAAACAGAGATTAAACAGCATCTGGGATGCCTTTAGTTCCCTGAGGCCTGAAAGAACAAGGGAAAAACAGAGCCCACTGAGACAGCTCTAAGTTAACAAGATGTCCACGGAAGCTTTATCAAGGCTGGATACAGTCACTGCTAAAGCAAGGAGAGGAGAGGGAAATAGTTCTATCTTTCTTCCTTCCAGCCTCTATGCTTCTGTCTCCCATTGATCACAACTAGCCAGAAACCAATTCACAAGGGAGTTGCAATGATGGAACATGCAGGGTTCTATCTCCAAGTTATAGCCGGGAATATCTGAGCCAGTTGGGAGGTGGCAAACAGAGAATCTAATCACCAGCACAGGCTAATATCCTAACATGGAAAGAACTGTTTTAGAAGCAAATGCTGTAAACATAATTTAGAATAGAGAAATTATAAAGCTTGTTCCTCAGACAAAAATGTCAAATGCTCCACAAAGATATGAAAAGATGTCCCACTGCACTCACTCCTAATAAGTACAATGCAAATTGAAGTACAGTAAGAGGAAGTGTTGACAAGGATTCAGAGTAGTCAATACTCCATGCATTGCAGTTGGGAATGTAACTTAACACAACTACTTTTCAGTATCTACTAAACCTAGTATTCAGAGCCCACGGACTTGACCCATTCCATTCCCAGAAGAACGTTTTCATATGTTCACAAAAGACATTTACTGGAGTGTTTTCATAGCAGCACTACTTATTATAGTCTCAAACCTGAAACTTCCTAAAGGCCCATGGATAATAGAATATACAAATAAATTGTGAAATATTCACCCAGTGGGATACTGTACAGTGATGAGAATGAATGATTTTACAACCTCATGCATCAGTGCAGATCAAATTTCTGGGCATAGTGCATTTTAAAAAAAGCTCTAAAAGTATATGTAATATGGTTTCATTTCTATAAAGTACACCAGAAAGGGATGAAACTAATCTCTGGTACTAGAAGTGGAAATAGGAGAGAACAGGTAAGGGCCAGCTAAAGACAAATAAACACTGGGCTGTTACCTGCTTTTAAAAAACATGCTCTCAATAGCACTGTCATTAAACACCATATTAGGCCAGAAGGTCAGAAGGTTTACAGACTAGGAGCCCTTATGACTAAAACAAGCCAAAGTTAATAGGGTTTGAGATGGCTATGCAAATGACATCAAACGGAGATTGTTACAGAAGGGGTGGGGGGGAATGAATCCCATGAAATGGCCTTGGTAAGCTTTCAGAATCAACTCAAGTGTCAGAGCAGAACTAGTCCCTTCATAAGTAATCACTTTTTGGTGGCATCAAGGAAAAATAAACTAAACATATCTAGCTTCATTCACTCTTCATTAAAAATCACCAATGTTGTAGGTCACACAGCTGAGCAACACTTTATTATCTTCCCACTAGCTTTGGTGCAGATAACACCTCTGACGTGTGGGCTAAGATAACAGTTGCTGAGGTTATATCCTGAAAACCTGAAGATCTCCCTTGTTAGAAACCACTGATTCTTCACTGGAGCCTATAGATATGTGATGGTGACTAAGCTGAAATTTTAAAATGTGATATCTTTGTTTTCAGATTGTGTCTGTACTCTTTGCTGTCTGAGTCAGATTCTACTCAGCTCTGCATGTAGACATGTTAATCGTTGTAAAAGTATCATGTTCAGAACTATAATACAAGGTTAACTGATCATTGCAGCTAACTGTGTTTTTTGTACTCTGTGATTGTGTTTTCTCAGCAGCTCAGGGATGTGCAGTCTGTCAGTCATATAAAGCCCAAAACAAACCACAAAGTAAGGACGATTTGTAAGATAATAAATATGTTAGCAGTTCCTGGTAAGGCAACCTCCTATCAGTTTGCAAAGTTCAAAATCAGAATATTTGTAAAAGCAAGGGAAGGCAAACATTTCTTGAAACTGTGCCCATGACCAATAGTTACTACACTTCTGCCCTCACACAAAATTAATAAAAGCCTAACCTGGCATTGGTGGTTCACTCCTGTAATCGTGTCTACTCATGAGGCAAAGATCTGAGGATCAGCATTTGAAGACAGCCCAGGTAGAAAGTCTGTGAGACTCTTTATCTCCAAGGAGCCAGCAAAAAGATGGAAGTAAAGATGTGGCTCAACTCAGCCTTGAGTGAAAAAGCTAAGCAAGAGCAAGAGATCCTCCCATCACACAACACACACACACACACACACACACACACACACACACACACATACGGGGGGGGGGGAGAAGGAGGGATAGGGAGGGAATGGGGAAGGAAGGGTGGAGGAAGAAAGGAAAGAAGGAAGGACTTGCTCCTATCTTTTGCTTAGCAAGAAGCAGCCTGATCCCATGTCTGGATCACTGCTGCATCCTTTTAGCTCAAGTTGAAATCTTTCAGTAAAGAGCCTTACCTGTCTGGTCAAATGTATGGCATGGTCTTAATTCTCCATGTTTCCATGTCATAGGATATTTCCATCTAGTAACAGGAGAATCATGGTAAGTAGTGACTGGAAAAGGACCTAGGGCCAGGGTGCTGGTAAACTTTCTGTGTTTTCATCTTGATTTTAATATGTGTGTTCAATTGATGAAAATATGACGAAGTTTACATTTGTGAGGTGCAATTTATGTATATTTATTATGTTTTTTATAATTAGTTTAGGAAACTATACTAACATAACCTATTTTGTCTATTATTCTGACAAAAGCTCAGAAGTATGACCCCCTTATATGCCATGGGGAGGCTGAAGGGAAAGAGGCCCCTGATGGAGAGGACCTCTGCTTATGTACCCACACCCTGCCCCAGCACCTTTTCCATTACCACTCCACAGTTAGGTCTTTTGTAAGGAAAAAACAGGTAATTTAAAAAGGTAATAGTAAGTAAAGTACTTTCCTGGGGTCTGTGGGTCATTATAGTAAATTATTGAATCTAGAGAGCGATTCAATAATAACAGAAATGATTTGGAAGCAAGATTTTCTTGTAATTTTCATGCTGTGCCATAAAACTAAGTTTCTATGCTTCTAGTGTGATATCCTAGCTGTTCTTCCATTTTTAGAGGCACTTCTCATCCTCCTCCTCCTCCTCCTCCTCCTCCCCTCCCCTTCCCCCTCCTCCTCCTCCTCCTGCTCCTCCCCTCCCCCTCCTCCTCCTTCTTCTTCTTCTTCTGTCATGGGGCTTGAACTCAGGGTCTGCACTGTCCCTGCTCTTTTTTTAACTGGCACTCTACCACTTTGAGCTACACTGCCACTTCCAGTTTGTGGTGGTTAATTGGAGATAAGAATCTCACAGACTATCCTGCTCAGGCTGGCTCTTAACCACAATCCTCAGATCTCAGCTTCCAGAGAAGCTAGGATTATAGGTATTAGCCACTGATGCCCAGCATCCTTCCTTCCTTCCTTTCTCTTTCTTTTTTGAATTAAATTTTTTCAACTTGGTAAAATATAATCTTGGTTTCAAAGACAAAAATCAAACAGCAAAGTGTCTTCCCAGAAACCTTGTTTTCTTTTGAATTCCTACTTTTTGTCCTTATCCCATATTGAAAACCATCTCATTAGTTTTTGGCTTGTTCTTCTACTTTGAATGTAAGTAAATGCCTGTATGTTCATTTTTCACCTCCTCACACATAAAAGATAATACATCTTCTTTTTTTTTAACTTCACAATACATCTTAGACCCCACTACATGGTAGTTTAGAAAGATTTTCTTCATTCCTTTGTACTATCTAATCATAACATTCAACCAGTCTCTCAGTGACAGACAGCTGGGTGTTTTCAATCTTCTGTAACCACAAATAAGTCTGCCTTTATCAGTAACATTACTTGGACCAAAGTCATCAAAGTGCTACTGTTTTATATGAAAGGGTAAACATGTTTATTCTAGATCTTTCTTTTCTTTTATGATACCAAGGACATGAGGGCTTTGCCAGAACCAATCAATTCTTCTGTCTGACATTGTTTGACACTAGTAGGGTTTCCTACACCTCAATTCAGTTTTGACAGAATCTGCCCAATGTCAAGCTAAGAAAGATGAGCAAGCACTAAGTGTTGAATTTCAGTAAAGCTCCCGCTCACCTCACATCATGGTCTATTTAGTTTCATGGCTGGTTTGTGCTTTCTTTTATAGAGGAAGGTAAAAGGCTGTGCCCGTCAGCTTTGTCAATGTACACAGTGAGGAGTAGACCTCAAACTCGAAAATCAGGTTTGCTGTTTGGAGTACTTTTTCTTTACTTCTCTTTCTTTTCCCTTGGATTGGGAGATATATAGAATTTTCTTTTGTAACCACCCAGGAAGAGACTTTTCTTTTTTTCTTTTCATTTCTTTCTTTTCAGATCCTGGGGCTTGAACTCAGGGCCTGGGGACTATCCCTAGGCTACTTTTGCTCAAGGCTACTGCTCTACCACTTGAGCCACAGCTCCACTTCTGAATTTCTGGTGGTTAATTGGAGTTAAGAATCTCCCGAACTTTCCTGCCCCAGCTGTCTTGGAACGTAGATTCTCAGATCTTAGCCTCCTGAATAGCTAGGATTACAGGCCCGAGCCACCAGTGCCAGTAGGAGGCTGCAGGAGACCTATTTCTAATAGAATAGAAAAGCAAAGTACTATGTGGAGTCTTTTGAGGAACCTTCATACTGCTTTCCAAAGTGGTTGAACAAGTTTACACTCCCACCAACAATGCAGTAGGGTTCCCTTCTATCCACATTCCCACCAGCACTTGTTGTTATTAG
>NW_012267273.1:13625879-13685662 GCF_000151885.1 Dipodomys ordii
AAGAAAGAAAGAAAGAAAGAAAGAAAGAAAGAAAGAAAGAAAGAAAGAAAGAAAGAAAGAAAGAAAGAACGAAAGAAAGGAAGAAAGAAAGGAAAGAAAGGAAGGAAGGAAGGGAAAGGAAGAAAGAAAGAAAGGAAGGAAGAAGGAAGGAAAGAAAGAAAAGAAAAGCATTTTTCTTTCCCCTTTAGGCCAGGGCAGCAGAGGACCCCTAGTGGTCAATGTTGGAGCTGCAGAAGCTTCAGGGGAAGCAGGAACCCTATGAGTTTGAGGGGTTCAGCGAATGAGGGAAGGTGGAGATGTGGGGGAGGCAGAGGAGAGAACAGGAAGAAAAAGAGGAGGAGCAAGAAAAAGAAGGAGAAAAGTACAGACAAAAAGAAGGAAAACATGGAATGTGGTACAGGTTTATAAAACATAAGGCATATTCAATGTGTTACAATTATGTATAAATGTGTTAAAATGTATTCAAACTGAGTATAAAATGTGCATTACTAAAAGCCGGGTGCTGGTGGCTCATGCCTGTAACCCTAGCTACTCAGGAAGCTGAGATCTGAGGATCACGGGGCAAGAAAGTCCGTGAGACTCTTATCTCCAATAAACCACTAGAAAATCGGAAGTGGCGCTGTGGCTCAAGCGGTAGAGCTCTCGCCTTGAGCTGAAGAGCTGAGGGACAGCGCCCAAGCCCAGAGTTCAAGCCCCACGATAGACACACAAAAAAGTGCACTATTAAAATGTATACAACACTATGTGTTGTAAGAAATATAGGAGGCTGGGCTAGGAATGTGGCTTAGCAGTAGCTTGCCTAGCATGCCCCAAGCCCTGGGCTCAATTTCTTAGTACCACAAAAATTTCAGAAGTAGCATTGTAGCTCAAGTGATAGAATGCTAGCCTTGAGCAAAATGAAGCTCAGGGACAATGGCCAGAGCCCGAGTTCAAGCCTCAGGACTGGCAAGAAAAAAAAAGAAGAAAGAAATATAGGAAGGCCAATTTCTCATGGTAGTTATAGCTTTAATATGAAAAATGTTATTTATTGTCTTAATTTACTTTTAGGAAATACATACTTTTAATCATCTTTCCCAATAAATATTTCTTGATTCAATGTTATACTCACTGAAGTATATTTTATTGTATATTTTATTAAGATTATTGCTGAAGCCGGGCACTGGTGGCTAACACCTGTAGTCCTAGCTAGTCAGAAGGGTGAGACTTGAGAACCTCGATTCAAAGCCAGGGCAGGAAAAGTCTTTGAGACTTATCTCCAATTAATTACCAGAAAGTTGGAAAGGGAACTGTGGCTCAAAGTGGTAGAGTGCTAAGCTCAGTGGCAAAGCACTTGCCTCGTAAGTGCAACTTTCTGGGTTCAACCCCCAGTACTAAAAAAGAAAACATACAAAAAAATACAGTTAAAAAAATCCAAGCTGGGCACTGGTGACTCAGCCTGTAATCTCAGCTACTCAGGAGGCTGAGGTCTGAGGATCATGGTTCATTGCCAGCCTGGGCAGGAAAATCCATGCCACTCTTATTTCCAATTAACCACCAGAAAACCACAAGTGGTACTGTGGCTCAAAGTGATAGAGTGCTAGCCTTGAGCCAGATTGCTCAGGGACAGCATTCAGGCCCAAAGTTCAAGTCCTATAATCAACAAAATAAAATAAAACAAAATTTAATTGTTTTTTATGTTTAGGCAGGTCATGGGACATAAGGTTTTTGAATGCTTTTTTCAGTCTTGTCAAGATATTTGTTACTTTTGCTTATAGTATTGGTGTTGTTGAATTATGAGGTGAAGAGCTTAAGCCTGGAGTTCTGTGGTAAAGGGAGTTCCCGTAAAATGGTTCTCCAAATGTTCACCCTTTATTCCTCCCTCTTTATAAATCCTTAAGTGAAATGAACTTGTGATTCCCAAGCCTTATTACTTATTAAAATTTCATGTCGAACTTTCAAATGGCTCATATGCCTGGGTTTATTCCAGTGCCTGCTAAATGGATATTTCAAGAGGTCAATTGTTCTCAGAGTAGCATTTGGAACTAGGGACTGGAATCCTGAGACTCTACCAGTAAAGATATATATGAGTGTAAACACTTGGAAATCAACTGGGGATATCTATTTGATTTTACAATAAATGTATACCTTGCAACCCAGAAATACCCACTCCTAAAATCTAGCCTAAATATATAAAAGTACAGAAGACATACATCTTTAAGAATGATTATTGCAACATTGTCTGTTGACATAAAAAGCATAAACAAAGTGTCCATTCATAGAGGACTGAATAAATTGTAGAACAACCATACAAATGGTTTATACTATCAAACAGAGGAGTTAAAATGATATTAACTGACCCAGAAAAAAAGGAGCAACCAGGTGTAGTGGTTCAAGCCTATAATCCTAGCTACTTGGGAGATAGAAATTGAGAGATCCTACTTCAACGCCAGCCAAGGTATGAGTCTGTGAGACTTTATATCAAGAGTTGGGTACAGTAGTGCATGCCTGTCATCCACAGAGGAAACACAAGTAGGAAGATTGTAGCCTAAGCCATTTCTGGGCATAAAGTAAGACTCTGCTTAAAAAAAAAAACAACCAGTGCAAAAAGGAGATGAAGATGCAGCTCATATGTTAGAAAGCTTGACTAACAGTAGCAATATCCTGAGTTCAAATCCACAGCCAGCTGGTACAGGAAGTCCATACAACTTTTATCTCCAGTTAACCACCAAAAAGCCAGAAGTGGCACTGTTGGCTCAAGTGGCAGAGCACTAGCCTTGAGCAAAAATCTCAGGGACAGCATCTAGGCCCTGAGTTCAAGCCCTAAAACCAGGACAAAAAACAAACAAATGAAAAACAACAAAGAAATCTACAGTATGACTGAAAAATAGCAATAATCAAGCAAAAATGTTATAAAAGCATATAAGTATATAAATTATGCAGTGTAAGAAATACATGAAGGCCAATCCCTTAATAGTTGTCATAGTTTGAATACGAAATATCCTTCACAAGCTGTTTTTGAGTACTTGGTCTTTGCCAGTAGTGTTATTTGGGAAGGTGATGGAAACCTTAGGAAGTGGGCTCTGGCTGGAGGAACTGGCTACCAGGGTAAGCCATGGAACCTCTTGCTCACCATGAGGTGAGCTGCCTCTTTTCCATGGGCTCAAGCTGCCATGTTCTGCCTCACCATAGGTCCAGGATAAACAGAACCAACTAAGGACAATGGCTGAACCTCTGCAATGATGAGCCAAACAAATGTTTATTCCGTTTAAGTTGGTTAGGTCAGGTCTTGTGTCACAGAGATGAAAAGTCTGACTAATGGAATTGTGTTTTATGATTGTATATGAAGAAATACATGGGAAAATATATACCAGACTTAATTGTTTGAATTTGTGGGAAGGGATGGACATAGAGAGAGGTCCAGAGTGTTATAAAAGATAAAAAGCATAAGCATAAAAATATATTGATATCTGTGTAAAATAAAAATATATAAATGTAATATATTTATATGTAGTATGTAAAATATACAGAATAACTGAAACAATGAGATTGTAATATCTGGCAATTTAAAATGTAGACTATAAAATTCTACCTATGATAGTGTTAAGTATAAAATAATAAAATATGTATTGGGTGCCAGTGTCTCACACCTGTAATTCTAGGCAACTCAAAGGCAGAGATCTGAGGATTGAGGTTTAAAGCCAGAACTGGTAGGAAAGTCCTCTCCTATCAATCACCAGAGTAAAAACCTGGAAGTGGTGCCTTGGCTCCAAGTGGTAGAGCACTAGCCTTGAGTAAAAAAGCTCAGGGACAGTACCCAGGCCCTGAGTTCAAGCTCCACATCCAACACAAACAAATAAACAAAATTAATAGAGCTTAGTGCTGGTGACTCAGGCCTTTAATCTTAGTTACTCAGGGGCCTGAGATCTGAGGATTGTGGTTTGAAACCAGCCAAAGAAGAAACATCTGTGAGACTCTTATCTCCAATAACCACTCAGGGATAGACAGAAGTGGTGCACAGTAGAGTGGTAGAGCATGAGCCTGGAGCACAAAGAGACTCAGGGACAGGGCCCAGCCCCTGAGTTCAAGCTGTAGGACTGACAAAAATAAATAAATTACTTAAATAGATAGACAAGCAAATGGAATTTTCTAAAAGATGACAAGTGAAATTGATTTGATTTTTATGAAAACAAGAGTAAATTTTGACTTAGATTTTTTTAAATACATAATCCATAATTATACAGCACTCTCTGCTTTTGTCTTGCTTTTTGGTGTCTGGCTTTTTGTTTTTGCTTCCAGAGAAAGAAAAGAAAAATATGTACTCTGGTAAGGAAGTATTGTTCCCTCAGATGGTGTAGTGAAAAGATCTTGGAAGTAAACTTGACCTGAATTCTGATTCTGTCATGTGTGATTTTAGGTGAGATAGAGTTTTTCAATTATAAAATGGGGAAAGTAATTATATCTAACTCATGGGTTAAGGGCTTGTTCACATCTCCACATACAGCAAACTCATCAGAAATGTTACATATTGGTTGTAGATAAATTCAAAGAAGAATTGGTTTGTATTTTATTTAAAGTTATTGCTCTGGAATGATATCAAAGAAAAAGAGCAATCTGTGTTGTGCTCTCAGTGTTTTCCCTCCTTCAAACAGTGGTGAGGTTTCATGCTCCTGTGCTTTAAGGTAGATTCACATAGTTTGGTGGGAAGGATGGGGACAGTGTAGGTAAGAGAAAGGTGTTAGAGAAGCTGAGGATTCTCCCAAAGGAGAAATGCCCTTGGCATTGCAATGGCAAAGACTCTCCTCACTATTCTCTGATCTCTTATTCTCTCCTGCCACCCGGGAAAAGGTAGGATCTCTGAGAAAGAATAGAGACTCCCAGGAGGCTCTAGATACTTTGTTAGAACAATAAAAGGAATGTACAACGGGGGTGAGGAGAGTGAGGTGTCCTTATGCTGTTTGTCCAGGGGTTAAGTTGGATTCAGTGTGATTTAAAGCAGATGCATAGGACATACCTTATGCAGCTGCAGATATTCTGTTTTTCTTACACACTTTACTGGAAAGATTGAATGAATATCTTTCTATAATGATGTCTATGACTATCTCTAGCTGACCATTGCTATTGCCCCTTTTCTCATTCCTAACTTCTGACATCTGAATATGATGCTTTAGCAACTGGAGTTTCCCTCTTCTGCCATTTGAATCCTATTTTGTCTTTCAAGTCTTACCATAAACACTGTCTATTTTCTTCCCTGGCTGATGCCATGCAACATTCCTCTCTCTGCGCCTAGAGGCATGACCTTGGCTTCTTCCTTGTTTGCACATCTCGGTGGCAGACACGCTGCAGGAAAGACAAAATCTTTGCCCTCACAGAACTCACAAAAGCAGATTGTTTCCATATCTCTCATATGTAGATGTCTCCACTGCCAAATATTATAGTGTTCGCTGTCTAAGGTAGGAAGTGATGTCTTTACTTCGGAAAATATTCTTTCCCTGTGTTATTTTTTTGAGACAAGGTCCTATGCTATGCCACAGGCTGACCAAGAAACCATGATCCTCCAGCCTTTGTCTCCATGGACTGGAATTACAGTCATGTACCATCACTATGCTGTGTTTTCCCTCAATATTATTTACAGCAAGGTCTCAACTACAGAAGTTACATAATGGATGCTTTCTTGGATGAGTGTGCCTACAGTCAAGCTATTTCTCTTTCCTTGCTTCTCTCTCTAAATTCCCCTTACTTCATTAACTCTAGGATAGCTGTTTCTGTGAACTATGACCTATCTCTCCTATCTCTACAATCAATCTAGCAAACCCAAATTAATACACTGTAAAATATACAGAATAATATGATCTTTGCAAAATGACTGGTTGAGGATTGTAGTGTGAATTCTGGAATTCAACTCCTACCCCAGGGCCTCATTCTTTACCTACTCTGTTATCTGAGCTGACTCCAGAGTTACTATTAGACTTGAGGCAAAACCAAGATCCAAAGTCAAGAGGGTTTCTAGAGGACTGCTACGAGTATTAGTACTCATGTCTGTTCCACACTGAGTCCCTTACTCAAAAAACAGTTTAAACCATAATTTTGGGGGGGAGGGGGGAGGCTGGGAAGGGATGTGAAAGGTAAACCAAAGGAGGAGGCTGCAATGCTTGGTAAGAAATGTACGCATTATCCTGCCCATGTAATTGTAACCCCTCTGTACAGTATGTTCACAAACAAAATTAAATTAAATTAAATTAAAAAAACATAATTATAATTGGTACTTGCATAGTAATGAGTGTTTTGTGCAGGGACCTCACTGCTACAAGCATACTAAGGTAGGTAATAGTATTTCAAGTTATTGTTATTACCATAAATTTTACAGAAATGGCAATTTTTGTAACATTTTCTGAAGTTACGCAATTAACATATAGCAGGTCTACTGACATGAACTCCATGTTCTTCATATTATATTATCCAGGTTTTTTCTTTTTCTTTTTTCCTTTACAAAACAGACCCCGAGGTAACCTAAGCTAGTTCTCAAGGATTTTATTAGAGTTCAGGCAAGGAGAGGCTCAGGCATGCAAATCACTTCTTGACAGAGCTGGTTTATAACCAAACTTGAGTAGACAGCTTGGTTTCAGACACACTGCCCCTTGTGTAGAAAGAAACCACTATAACTTAAGTTTAACACAGCTTTCATAGGTAGGGGAAGGGATTTCATAGGATAGTTATTTGGAAAGAGATTAAGAAACTATGTGATACTGCAATTGAGTTGAGTTGGTAACTGTGCCTTTATTAGAAAAGACTTATTAAACTGAGTTATGGTTATGCAGAAATCAATTAGCTTCAACTCTGTTAGGAAAAAATAATTGTTTTCATGTTGATGTAATAATAAAGTCAATATAATTTGGATCTCTTTATTTGCTTTGTAACTTAAGATAGCAAATAGATTTTCTGAAATCTTCTGAGCATTTGAAATGATTGGGTTGGGGCTGGGAAGGTGGCTCAGTGGTAGAGCACTTGCCTTGCATGCTTGAGGCTTTGGGTTTGATTTCTCAGCACCACATAAGCAAAAAGAAAAAAGCCAGAAGTGGCGCTGTGGCTCAAGTGGTAGAGCATTAGCTTTGAGCTGAAGAGTTGAGGGACAGCGCCCAGGCCCAGAGTTCAGGCCCCACAACTGGACCCAAAAATAAATAAATGAAATGATTGGGTACTATTTCCCTATGAATGAGTTAGTCTTGTTTTCAAGTGGCACCACATGTGACAATAGGTCATGTTTATTTTTAAAGAATAAGTTTGAATACAATCAACTTCTGTTCTTTTTTTGGCTCCTCAAGTCCTCTGAGCTTTCTACTTCCTCTTTTCCTACTCCTTCACTCAGCTGAAATATTTGTAGTCTCATATCCCTTGTACCCTACCCTGTACTTTTTTTTTTTTGGTACTGGGAATTGAACTCAGGGCCTTGTACCAAATTCTCTACTACTTGATTGATGTCCCATACCTTTTAGCTTATAGTTTGTTTTTCAGATAGTCTTGTGTTTTACCCATGTGGCCTTGGACCTGAGGTCCTCCTAGCTGAGCTCCTCAGTAGCCAGCATTACAGATGTGCCCCACCACTTCTCCCTCAATTTCCTCAAATTTTAATTCTCTCTTTAATTTTTTCTTTCTCTTTTTTTTTCTATTTCCCTCTCTCCCCAACCCCAGGCCCTGTCATCTGCCTATATTTTACATGGAATTTTTCTTTCTTTCTTTTTTTTTTTTTGTCGGTCATGGGGCTTGAACTCTGGGCCTGGGTGCTGTCCCTCAGCTCTTCAGCTCAGGCTAGCACTCTACCACTTGAGCCACAGCGCCACTTTCAGTTTTCTGGTGGTTAATTGGAGATAAGACTCTCATGGACTTTCCTGCCCAGGCTGGCTTTGAAATGTGATCCTCAGAACTCAGCCTTCTGAACAGCTAGGATTACAAGTGTGAGCCACCGGCATTACATGGAAATATTTTGGGAGTAAAAAATTTGTGGGTAGGGATAATCAAGGAGTTGTTAAAAGCAGATCCTTGCTTTCACTTGAGCTTTGTAGTTGAAAAGGAACAGAAACTCAGCCAAGATATGCTTGACCTAAGGATATCTGTAAGAGGGAAAGAAGCAATCTCACTTCATTGTCTCAGTTCTCCCCGTTTTCCTGTGACTTAATCTCTATCTTTAATACTGTTTTTTTCTCTCTCTCTTTCTCTGTTCTTCCTTTACCTCTGATGCTCTGATTCAGTTCCTTGCCTGGCACAGTAATTTTCTACACATGGAATTGCTTTCTTCTCTTTAACTCTGCAGAACTAGAGCCTTGCTCTTGATTATCATTTCTGTGTATTTCCTCCATGTGGCTGGCTGAGTCTGTGCCTGAATTGGCTGTTTCAGCAATTGCTCCCCTATGAAAGGAAGTATCTCTGTTGACTCTAGAGTTGACTGTCATTATGGGTGTCCTCCTTATGGACTGCCTTTGGTATCTGTCCTCCTCTTGACTTGGTGAGGCCATTAATGCCCACCATAGGCTCCCTTGCACTGACTAAGCACTAGATCATTTATCCATTCCTTTAAATCATTTGTTGAGTGACTATTGTGTCATCATTTATAGCCCCAAATAAATCCAAGAAGATATGACTAAGGAAAAGGACCTTTGGGGGCTGGGAAGGTGGCTCAGTGGTAGAGCGCTTGCCTTGTATGCATGAGGCCCTGGGTTCGATTCCTCAGCACCACATAAGCAAAAAGAAAAAAAGCCGGAAGTGGCACTGTGGCTCAAGTGTTGGTTTAGAAAAGGACCTTGCCCTCAAAGAGGAATTTTGCTAAGTTAGAGGAATTTTTATCCTATATATCTTCTTCTTCTTCTTTTTTTTTTTTTTTGGTCTGGTCGTGGGGCCTGAACTCTGGGCACTGTCCCTCAGCTCTTCAGCTCAAGGCTAGCACTCTACCACTTGAGCAACAGCGCCACTTCCGGCTTTTTTTCTTTTTGCTTATGTGGTGCGGAGGAATTGAACCCAGGGCTTCATGCATGCAAGGCAAGCGCTCTACCACTGAGCCACCTTCCCAGCCCCAGCCTGAGGAATTTTTATAATGGAATCATCTCAACAGAAAAATTAATAGAGAATTGGAAGAGAAAAGGCTAGGAGGATTACAAATGGACCTAAGGCAGCAGAGAGTCTGTGGCTTTAGGGTAACATAGGTTGGATGACAAATAGCCCTATAGATCTGTGGTTTGCTTCAGCATGGTGCATTTGTGAGTTCTGTTGAGATGAGAAAGCAAGCATTGCACTGATTACTTCAGAAAAAAAAGCTCTGTGTTTGTGTTTTCCCATCTGTATTATATGTGCCCTTTATCTCCCTTGAAATTATCCACAGAGAAGTTGGGATCTAGGCTAAGTTTCCTGACTCTTAGAAAAGTTCTTACATATCATTCCTCCGATTAAATATTGTGAAGGGAAGGTGAATGCAAATGCCTCTCAAATTACTTTGTTTAAAAATAAATTAAGCCGGGCGCTGGAGACTTTTGCCTGTAATCCTAGCTACTCAGGAGGCTGAAATCTGAGGATCATGGTTCAAAGCCAGCCTGGGCAGGAAAGTCTGTGAAACTCTTACTCCAATTAAACACCAGAAAACCAGAAGTGGTACTGTGGTTCAAGTGGTAGAGTGCTCACCTTGCGCTAAAGAGCTCAGGGACAGTACCCAAGCTCAGAGTTCAAGCCCCCCGACCGACAACAAAATAAGTAAATAAAAAAATAAATTAGGGATATGGTTTCATTATTGAGAGTTTAGAATCAAGTTTCCAGAAATCTCTATGCTGGAATTATATAAAATTACAGATCCTATATGTTATAGACTGTGATAGACAATTTGCTCCAGGAAAGTTAGAATGAACTTGTGACTTTAAATGAGCATCATTATTCCACAATACTGTGAAATTCAGGAAATTATGTAATCCCTTAATCACAATCAAAAAAAAAAAAAGAACCTTGGTGAAGGGAGGGAGGGAAGGGATGGTAGGGGGAAAACAATGGAGGGGGTAACAATGTTCAAGAGGAAGTGTACTCATTACCTCACTCATGTAACTGTAACCCTCTGTATAGTATCTTTACAATAAAAAAATGAAAATAAATAAATAACCCCCCCAAAAGAAATGTGCTCATTACCTGACTGTAACTAACTGTGTAACTAACTCCTTTGTACCTCACTTTTATAATAAAACTTAAGAAAAAAATTACAGATCCTAATGCTTTTAACTTTAACTGTGTATACATAACATCACACACACACACACACACACACACACACACACACACACACACACACACACATGAAAAGCACTGTGCAAGTTGAAGGAGCATCCTAGTTAATCTGGGTGTCTTTCTCTGCTCTCTGGTGAATGTACTAGTTTTTAAGTAGTTTTGGGGATTACCTTAGTCTGAGGTTTTTTCCAAGTTTAGTGTACATAAAGTTATAAAGTTAGTTTGCAGAGCTTGTTAAAAACGATGACTGCCCTACTAATCAGGTATTCCTGTTACAGCTTCTGAATTAGTGGTTCTGAATGAAGCATCTGGATCTGATTTTTATCCAGCATTCCAGATTATTCTGATGCTTGAGTGGACTCTTGACCTTACTTTGAGTAACATTATCATTGAACTGGCAGGTACTAGGCCACTGGTGCCAGTTCAATTATTGTATAATGTGTTGAACATGCCTCTTTGTAAGGCACTGTGCTAAATACTCATATATAGCATCTCATCCAGTTTTACCAGCAATACCATGAGATCTGATAGTATTACAAAATAATAAAGAGAAAAAATGAGATGAGACTTGGTATAAATCACACAGCACCAAGAAAGTGGGAAGCAAAGATTTGAACCTAGGTATTTTAACTCCAAATCCCAAGTGCTTACCTGAAATTCCTCTCCAAGAGCCTTCTTAGACTTTCAACGTGAATGTTGAAAAATCCACTTGACAAAACCCAGTCCTTTCTTCCTTTCTGCTTAGCTTGGTCTGATGGGGACAGCAGTAACCCCTTGAGTTCTCCCCTCCCTTCTTCTTCCTTCTCCTTCCTTTCTCTTCCTTCCTTTACTTAAATCTTAGCCTTATCTTCTTTCATCTGTCCTTTAAAAACTCAATATTGGCTTTAAATTTCAAACTTGATCTTATGATTTCAGAAAGATTATGTTTGCATGCAAATTCTGCATATGTAAATTGTCCTATTTTTTTATCCTTCATTCTTCATCAAAATAAATAAGGAAGAAAGGAAGGATGTTTTACCATACAATATCTCTGGGAACATGGAGCATGGGTTCCTGTTATTGTTCCGTTTGGTTTTGTCTTAATATGTGTTTCCCTGGTAGCTGTTTTATTAATTCATAGTTTATCTGCTTCAGTTTTATCTTCAAAAATGTTCTCTAATAATACCTTGCTCTTCTCATAAAGTTTTATAGCTTGGAACTGTTCTTTGTCCCAGGCTGAATTAAGTTCAGGCTGGTCTGAATTAAAACAGACATAGTGTTGGGAAAATGGAGGAGAACAGAAAAGGAATAGGCCCGACTTCCATTATCAACAGGGGCAAGGACTGTTTATTGAGGAACAGCAAGGGGCACAAACCTTTCCGTGGGTTTGGAAGCTGTGCCAAAGAGTTGGGACAGGAGCTGTTTTTCTTTTTTTGGGTGGGGGTCCAGTCATGGGCCTGAACTCTGGGCCTGGGCGCTGTCCCTCAGCACTTTAGTTCAAGGCTAGCGCTCTACCACTTGAGCCACAGCACCACTTCTGGCTTTTTTCCCCCTGCTTATATGGTGCTGAGGAATCAAACCCAGGGCCTCATGCATACAAGGCAAGCGCTCTACCACTGAGCCACCTTCCCAGCTCTGGGTTTTTATGAGTTCTGAGCAAGGAGAAAGAGGTTAATGAAAAAACCACTAGGTCAAGGGAGGTGGGGGCTTTTAAATTGGGCCCACAATGCGATGTTTACAGCTGGGCTTGGGTGGATTGCCCTGTCTACACATCAAACAAGTGCACTCATATCTGGGATTTTGCCTGGCATGAGTATGCACCTGGGACAATAGCGTGGGGGTCAATACTTCACATATAAAGTCTGTCCTTCACTAAGGGCTATTGCTATAAAAAGACATTAAAAATATAATTTGTAAAGTAATTATCTAGTATATTCTCCCAGGCTTTTTTTTAGCTTTTGATAAAGTTTTATTATAATAGTACATAGAGGACAAGTTGGAAACTATATTTCTGAAGAGAAATTAATGAGACTGGTTTCAACTTTTAGTCATGAAATCTTATAGTCTTAAAGTAATATTCGAATAAAAGTCTTTTATGTGTTTATATTTTCAAAAGTCTTGAAATGAAGGCTCATTTATAGTAAAACAACATCAATTCTCTGCAAAATGGATAGTTACATCATTGCTTAATATCAGTTAGAGGCATTATGATACCATATTTACAATTACTTATAAATCACATTTACTTAGAAATGATTTCAAGTTAGGGCTATTTACATATGTTTTATATTCTTGTATGCTACCATTCCATGATATACATTATATACATGTATTATAAATATGCATATGTTTAATATTACAAATATTAACTGTTTTTAACAATATTAACTATGTTTTTAAGTTTGACTGCACTTTTAGTACCCTAATGTTTGTCTTACTCACCCTCCTTCTTTTTTGCCAGTCCTTGGGCTTGAACTCAAGGCCTGGGCACTGTCCCTGAGCTTCTTTTTGCTCAAGACTAGCACTCTACCATTTGAGCCACAGTGCCACTTCTGGCCTTTTCTGTTTATGTGGTGCTAAGGAATCAAACCCAACGCTTCATGCATCTTAGGCAAGCACTCTACCACAAAGCCACATTCCCAACCCTTACTCACCCTTTTTTGAGAGCATGAATTTTGCCAGGGTTCTTGAACATTTTAGGAAATTAAAACAACTTTTTTTCTTTTGGTGGTACTGAGATTTGAACTCTGGGACTTGCACTTCTCAGGGAAGTGCTTTACCACTTGAGTTGTGCCTTCAACCTGGGATAAATATTTTGTCAGGATAGGTTAGAAAATCACTGGGTCCTGGGTAGTCATGGCTAGGGTGGCCTGGCACTTGTTTATCAAGGCAAGCTCGTAGAAAATTATATAGTCAAATGACTTAGACTAAGAAATAAATGACTGGGGCTGAAAAGGTGGTTCAGTGTTAGAGCGCTTGCATTGCATGCCTTAGGCCCTGGGTTTGATTCCTCAGCACCACATAAACAAAAAGAAAAAAGCCAGAAGTGGCTCAAGAGGTAGAGCGCTAGCCTTGAGCTGAAGAGTTGAGGGACAGGGCCCAGGCCCAGAGTTCAGGCCTCACAACCGGACCCCCCCCACCAAAAAAAAAAAGAAAAAAAAAAGAAGGAAGTGACTAAGCAAAGCAGCGGCATGCTACCTTCTATAGAAGCAGTTAGCATTTTAGATAAAATTGGACAGGTGGAAAAATATACATTTTAAGGAGGAACGAGCAAGGTTTTTTGTTTGTTGTCAGTCATGGGGCCTAATCTCTGGACCTGGGCAGTTCTTCAGCTCAAGGCTAGCACTCTACCACTTGAGCCATCGTGCCATTTCTGGCTTTTTCTGCTTATGTGGGGCTGAGGAATCGAATCCAGGGCCTCATGTATGCAAGGCAAGCACTCTACCACTGAGCCACCTTCCCAGCTCCAGGAAGAAGGAGTTTTGTATCACTGAAAGCATGTTTTGGAATTCTGTTATTAATGTCAGTTAAAAGAAAAGGGGGCCAGGCATCAGTGGCTCACAGCTGTAATCCTAGCTACACAGGAGACTTTGATCTGAGGATCACAGTTTAAAGTCAGCCTGGGCAGGAAAGTGTGTGAGAATCTTATTTCTAATTAACCCCAGAAAACTGGAAGTGGTGCTGTGGCTGAAGTGATAGAGTGCTCACCTTTAGCTGGAGAGCTGAGGGACAGTGCCCAGGCCCAGAGTTCAAGCCCCATGACCAAAAAATAAAAAAGGAAAAGATATGTTATTTTGTAATGGAATGAGTATTCAAGATTTTTTTTTTAATTTCTTGTGGTACTAGGGTTTGAATTCAGGGCAGGCTTCCTACAGTGGTGTCATGCCTTTAGTCCTGCCTTTTGCTAGATAACTGAAGAAAAGTCTCTTGGTTGTCTCCCCCCCCCCTACTATTATGACTTCCAAAGGCTGAGACAGTCTATTGAGATGCTGTTAAAGGTAACAAAACGATTTATTAACACTATTTACACCAGAAAAGGGAGCTGCGACTAACTTGTCCTGGGCTAGCTACCCAGAAGCAAGAGCAGACTCAGCCACCAAACTTCCAAGCCTCCAATGGGCAGCCCTGGACCTTTGTTAGTTGGTCTGCAAACCTCCAAACCCCAGACCTCCAATGGGGAAGGCCCTTCCTTCCTTCCTTCCTTCCTTCCTCTTCCTTCCCTCCCTCCCTTCCTCCCTCCCTCCCTCCCTCTCTCTCTCTCCTCCCCTCAACCCCAACTCCTCAGCCTATAGATAGGCTGAGCCCCTTCCCCACTCCAAATACTCTTAAGGATTTCAACTGCCACTCCCTCCCCCCAAACCACCCCCTGTCCAACCACTTATTCACACCTCTTGACAACCTGCCCTGTGGGGCAGTGACATCAGCCTGATGCCCTGCCCAGTGGGCAGGCTGCAGGGTGATGATGTCAGTACAGGGCAGGCTTCAGCCCTGCTGGTTATTACAATACAAGTTGGCTTTGAACGTTCATCCTCTGCATTTCAGTCTTCTGAGTAGCTATGATTACA
Organism: Dipodomys ordii; assembly: GCF_000151885.1. Taxonomy (NCBI): domain Eukaryota; kingdom Metazoa; phylum Chordata; class Mammalia; order Rodentia; family Heteromyidae; genus Dipodomys; species Dipodomys ordii. The sequence continues at coordinate 13,640,654 of NW_012267273.1, forward strand.
GACATGAGCCACTGGTACCAGGATTTTTAATTTTTTTTCAGGTTGTGAGGCTTGAACTCTGGGGCCTGGGTGCTGTCCCTGAGCTTGTTTTGCTCAAGGCTAGCACTCTACCACTTGAGCCACAGCGCCACACCTGGCTTTTTCTGTGATTTAATTGGAGGTAAGACTTTCCTGCCCAGGCTGGCGTGAAACTGCAATCCTCAGCTCTCAGCCTCCTGAGTAGCTAGAATTAGAGACATGAGCCACCAGCTCCCAGCTAGTGGTGCCAGGTTGAAGGCAGTTTTTGGCATTCATTTGGAATAAATTTCACTGGAATAAAAGAAATTGACCAAAATCAGCATGTTGATTACAGGAGGAAGTAATTAAATTGAACCCTAGTGTTTGTGGAAAGCCTTTGAAGATGCAATTTTGGAAGGCATATTATTCCAGGCTCAGAATTTGGAGAATCTGTGTTTTTAAAAGCTTGTCACTGTTGGAGGTAGAGCTGAGTGCAGGTGAGATGGTTAAGTAGTGGGTGGAATCTGTTGGGCGGGAGAAATCCCCTACCATCAAACCATCTCTTTTAAGCAGATTCAGCACCAGGTTTCCAGTGTTGTTTTCATTATTCTGGTGTCCAGCAGACCAATCTTCAAGGATTCATTCCCCCTCCTCCCTCCTTCTTTCTTTTCTTTAAAAAAAAAAATCTCAGTGCTGGGGCTATAACCTAGCACCAGGGATGAAATTTGTGATAGGCATCAACAGCAGAGGGTTTCTTCTGTTTATCTTCCCTCCCTCTCTTCTTTCCTCCCCTTTCCCCTCTCCCTCCCTCTCTTCCCCCCTTTCTTTTCTTTCCTACTGGTCCTTGATTCAAGGCCCAGGTGCTATTTTTGCTTTTTGTTTTGCTCAAGACTGCGTTCTACCACTTAAGCTACAGTTCCACATATGGCTTTTAGGTGGTTACTTGGAGAATGTCACGGTCTTTCCTGCCAGAGCTTGCTTTAAAACTTGGTCCTCAGATCTCAGCTTCCTGCGTAGTCAGGAGTTCAGGTGTGAGCCTCCGGTGCCCGCCTTAGAAGATCATTTTAAAATCACGTCGGTGCAGGATTTCCTAAATGGTAAGGGATTACTGTTTTTTGGCTTAAACAAAAAAGAGGGCGTTTCCCCCTACCACCATTCATTGACATTCCACTTAGTTTCACCGCGTTGGGTGGTGTGTTAGGAAGGCGAAAGGAAGACAAGGAGTGTTTAAGTCCTACTCCCTGAGCGCCTCCGGGATGACGTCACTCAGCTCCCAGGACGGCCCGCCTCCGATCACACCCCCTTCGGGAGAAGCTCCGCCCTTCGGCGTTTTCTTCCTTTCTCCTCTTCTGTACGTAGAGTCGTAAAACGTGGGTCACGCAATACAAATACCTGACCTCGGAAGCAAAAACAGCGAAAGGGCGGACAAGAAGACGGAAAGGAGGCCGGCGTCCGGGTCAGCGGGCAGGGGGCGGGGCGGGGCGGGGCTCGGTATGGTAACGGCTCGGTAGCCTCGGGGGTTGGGCCTCAGGGAGGCGGAGAAGCCGGTGAAGGCCGCCCCGACCGCTGCCGCCAGTTTGCTGTGCTCCCCTCGGGCTCTTCTTAGGCCATGATGATCCACGGCTTCCAGAGCAGCCACCAGGACTTCTCCTTCGGCCCCTGGAAACTGACGGCGGCCAAGACTCATATCATGAAGTCGGCGGATGTGGAGAAGTGAGGCTCTGGGGCCCGGGAGCGGACCGGGCCGCTGGGCCGGAGCGGGAGGCGGGGCGGGGGGAGCCGGGCGGGAGGCCGGGTGGGAAGCCGGGCAGAGGCCGCCCCGGAGGCTGGGCTGCCTCTCCTGGCTTCCTCGGGGTGGAGGCTTGGCCCTCTCGGTCCCGACCGCTGATTGACAACTTGGGTGAATGGTCCTGTCCCCACTTTTGATTTGGATCGTTGGGGGCACTGCCGGGGTGAAACTGTCACCTGCCCTGGGTTTGAGTTGAGCTTGGCTGTTCTGGTGGTCTTTCTCTCAGCTCCCTGCTCGACCTATTCCAGCCCGCGCCATCTTCCGAGTACTTAGTGACCTTAGGTACTAATGGCATAATAATATATACTTAGGTTTTAGTATGTCAGGTCTGTACAGGGCATTTGAGATTATACAGAACATGAAAGACATACTACACCTGAAGGATTCCTAGTTTCGTAAGACAGACAGGCAATTAAGTTACACGGAGAATAACTGTTTAGGATTCTCTGTCTCTCAGTCTGTGTCTCTGAGTGTCTCTGTCTCTGTCTCTCTCTCTCTCTCAGGTGTTTTAAGAGGGATCAAAAACTAGGAAGTTGGTATGTCTGAACTGAATCAAGATAAAGTCTTTAGCACGGGTGGAGGCGTAAAGCCAGCGAGTAGGGAGAGTAAGCTTTGAGGTGTTTGGGATGCCCGAATGGAATCTTGAGAAAGTTTGGGGGTGGTAAGAGGAGAGTGAGAGCTGATGTGCTTAAAGAACTGCTCCCTTGTGGTTGAAGAGTGAAATAAGAACTCCCAAAAGGAGTTCCAAGGAATTGAGCTTCTGGGGGAATTTTTATGCCAAACTAAAGGACAACCACTAGTTGTAATTTGATCCAGAGACACTACATTATTGATGTTCTGAAAGATTTCTTTTGAGATGATGCACAAGATGGATGGTGTTCCGGGCTACAGTGCTAGGAATGCCAATAGAAAGGATAAAAGAGGCTTTAGATTAAGTCCTTGGGTTGGTAGCTAGTTGATATGGGGAGAAAGAAAAAAAAATTCTGATAAGATTTTTTTGGCCAGGGCTGTTTGTACTCAATGGGAGCACAGGAAGAAGACCAAGTGTCAAAAGATGAGTTAGTTTGTTGAAGTGTGAGGTTTGTGGGGGCCATAACATTAGAGACATTCAGCAGGAACTTGATAGATTTATCACCTTGTAAACCCAAAAAAGATGATATCTGTGGGCTTAGTTCAGGAATCATCAGCTTAGAGTTGGTACTTGGACTCTTGGAAGTGAATTAAGATCATCTATAAGTTATCCACGAGAAAAAGGTCATGAGTTGGACCAATCATATGGAACATTTGTATTTTAAGATTCATGCAGAGAGCTGGGAGTGGTGGCCAGTAAGCCCAGTACTTGGAGGTTGAGGTAGGTAGACTGAGACCTTGAGGCCAGCTTGTGCTATACAGTTAGGTCAAGGCCATTTTGAGAGACCCCCCATCTCAAAAACAAAGCAAAACAAAGATGAAGCTCAGGAGGTGAATGGCCAGGGAAGAGATGAGAGTTATAAAAAATGTTTAGCTTTGTAATTAAATAGAAAAATAAATTATAACATTTTGGAGACTTATTCAAAAGATTAGGAAAATACAGAAAAAAGATTTTCCTTTATCACAACCACAGACGTGAATTTTTCCTCTTCGTATAACTTTGTTACATATTGTACCATATTATGATATAAAAATTAGTCTGAAATTGGGATATTCATAATTTATTTATGAAGTCTTAAGAGATGTTGTATGATAGAATGTTATAAGGGAAACAAATGCACGATCTACAGTTTCCCTGCTATTTTTATTTGAGTATATACTTAGTCCTTTTTCATGTATTGAAAGGAAGGCATACGCTTACATCCTAAATTTTTCTGTGATGCTTCTCTCTAAAAGCATCTAAGTGAAAAAACTCTATGGTACTAAACAGAGAGATTAGGTAAAAGATTAAGGAGATGTCACTTAATAATACTTAAGGTATCCTAAGGTCTTAGGAGTATTTTCTTTTTCTATACTATAACTGTTTATTCCAGTTTGTTAAAAGGGAAGCTTAACATTAGAAGTGAGGTATTTGGTTTTGTGTTTAAGATATTCTAAATTTAGAACATTTGAAATAATGTAGATAATAACTGATCTTTTTACATATATAATTGGAATATTTTGTAGGACTATCAGATTTTCCTAGATAAACTGGATAAAGCTACAGAATCATATTTATTGTTTATATTTGGTATATATTATTCAGTAGTTAAAACCTATAAGGATCCCTATGGAATCTACCTATATCTATCTATGTTGTTTAGATAATATTTTCTGTCTCTTAAAGACAATAAATTTTATTCAAGTATATAATGAAAGTTTGCCATTATTAATCATCCTAAAGATGTTCAATTCAGAATTTTTAGGTCCACTGATGTATGCATACATATATATACACGAACAACAAATACACAATATGTGTCCATATTTCCTTAATTTTTTGTCATAAATCTTTTCCCACATTATTCTTAAAATACCCCTAATAGTTCATAGTATTTCATTACATGGATATGATCTACTTTGCATAACCATTTATTTCTTTATATTGGACATTAAGGATAATTTTTCTTACTTTTTTTTTCTTTTTTGCTAGTCCTGGGGCTTGAACTCAGGGCCTGGGTGTTGTCCTAAAGCTTCATGCTCTACCTCTTGAGCCACAGTGCCACTTTCTGGCTTTTTTTGAGTAGTTTATTGGAGATAAGTCTCATGAGGACTTTTCTGCCTGGGCTGCCTTCAAACTATGATCCTTAGATTTCAGTCTTCTTGAGTACAGGTGTACTCACACAGGTGTGAGTCACTGGTGCCTGGCCTAATAATATTTTCTTTAATATGGTGTTTTTTGCCTTATCTTGTAATTATAGGTAAAGCTGCTAAAAATGAGAAGTCTTGTATATTAAAGTAGCTGTGCTAGAGCACTTCTGCTTAAATCTTGCACTGTCTTCAGCATTTGTTAGAACTTAGAGTGTATTTTACATATGTTGTACTTTATAATTATGTTGGAGAATTGAGGAGAAAAAAAGATCCTTATAGCCTCTTTGGTCAAATGAATGGATTATTAACTTTCATGTTCTTTCATTCATTTTCCAATCTTAAGAAGTATGCTTTTTGATTTTTTTCTAAGCTATAGTAATAGCTCACAAACCAAATGAAGAGAGGCAAAAGTGCTTTGAAGACAAATACATGCATTCTGGAACAGCTTTAAGCATACACACTCCTTGCAACATCTGAAATTTTGAGTTAAAGTGCCTTTAAATCTAAAGGTCTTTTTTAGCTCAGAAAGTAGTTTCACTCTCACTTAAGTGATCCTTGGTCATTCTTCCTAAAATATTGTCCATCACGTGTGTTATCTATCTTGTTTTTTTTAATATGTCACTTCTCATGAGCTGGCATGACATCTGTTTCATTTAAGTGACCTACTCTAGTACTATCAAGATTTGATGCTGAAAGAATGGATGATGAAGGTGCTCTAGAGTTTAGTGAATATATTTATTTAGTCCATATGTTATTTAATTCATCTATTACGTAGGAATAATTAGGATGAAAATGAAACAAATGCCAACAGTGAGGAATTGTAGTTGTGGTTCAAGTGTAGAGGGCTAGCCTTGAGCAAAAAAGCTCAAAGACAGCACCCAGGCCCCTGAGTTCAAGCCCTAGGACCGGCACCAAAAAAAAAGAAAAAAATATGTGATATAATTTTAATTGACTTTTGGTTATGTGTAGGTTAGCTGATGAATTACATATGCCATCTCTCCCTGAAATGATGTTTGGAGACAACGTTTTAAGAATCCAGCACGGCTCTGGCTTTGGGATTGAGTTCAATGCTACAGATGCATTAAGATGTGTAAATAATTACCAAGGGATGCTTAAAGTAGCCTGTGCAGAAGAGTGGCAGGAAAGCAGGTGAGAATCTAGGGTGTTATGGTTAAACCAAAAAGAAAAGGATTGAAAGACTCAGCAAAATGATATGTGAATGTGTTATTATAGTGAAAGGCTTGTGTTATTATTAAACTTTATGATTGGTTATTCTAGAGTTAATTTTTTTAGCCATAATATTAAAGTTAATTAACCTCATCACTTGAATACGTGTTGAGTTAAATTGAAATACAATTGAGTTGAGATAAGTAAGTTGAGATAAGTAAGATTTACTTTTTAAACCATCAGTGTTTTTAGTCAAGGTTCCTTAGTCAACATTACTTTCATATTCCTAAAGAAAAAAGTCTACTTGTGATTTACATCAAGTATTTTTGGGTTATTAAAGTTACAAAAATAAATTTGGTAATCAAATCAGCAATTATTTTAGGCCTTTCATGAAGTAGGGGCATTGGAGGATATAAGCCTTTCTTTTTTTTTTTTTTTTGTTGGTCATGGGGCCTGAACTCTGGGCCAGGGCACTGTCCCTCAGCTCATTAGCTCAGGGCTGCTGCTCTACCACTTGAGCCACAGTACCACTTCCAGCTTTTTCTGCTTATGTGGTGCTGAGGAATTGAACCCAGGGCCTTATGCATGCAAAGCAAGCGCTGTACCACTGAGCCACCTTCCCAGCCCATATAAGCCTTCTTGACATGTTCTCAAGCAGTGTGCTGACTACCTGAAAGACTACATCAACACATAAGTAAAGATGGGGGGGCAGGGGAAGGATGGGAAGGGATGGGAAGGGGAAACAAAGGAGGAGGCTACAATGCTTGATAAGAAATGTACTCATTATCTTGCCCATGTAATTGTAACCCCTCTATACAGTATTTTCACAATAAAAAATAAATAAAAATTAAAAAAAAACATTAATGTTTGTGATAACAAATTGGAAGATCTTATACTACTGAACTTTTTTTTTTTTGTCAGCCATGGGGCTTGAACTATGGGCTTGGGCGCTATCCCTCAGCTCTTCAGCTCAAGGCAAGCGAGCACTCTACCACTTGAGCCACAGCGCCACTTCCTATACTAGTGAATTTTAACAAGTATATATGTATATTAAGATATTTCATGTTATTTGTGATATATGAACATTGGTCATCTATATTTTGCATCACTAAACATGATCCTTCCCACTTTGTGTTTGAGGACGGAGGGTGAACACTCCAAAGAGGTTGTAAAACCATATGATTGGACCTATACAACAGATTACAAAGGAACATTACTTGGAGAATCTCTTAAGTTAAAGGTAAATCTTTATTTTACTCATATGAGTCTTGTCTTGGAAACTCTTAGCACTAGAACTTTGTAGTAATGAATCAGTTTTTTCCAGTAAGGTATTAGCCGTGTGCGTGTGTGTGCGTGTGTGTGTGTGTGTGTGTGTGTGTGTGTATTAGCCGTGTGCGCGCGCGTGTGTGTGTGTGTGTGTGTGTGTGTGTGTGCGTGTGTGTGTGTGTGTGTGTGTGTGTGTGTGTGTGTGTGTGTGTGTGTGTCCTGGGGGCTTGAACTCAGGACTTGGGTGCTATCTTTGAGCTTTTTTCTTTTCTTTTCTTTGTTTTTGTTTTGTTTTCCACCTCCAGCTTATTTTTGGTAATTCATTGGAGATAAGAGTCTCACAGATTTTCCTGCCTGGGCTGGCTTTGAGCCAGATCAAAGTCCTTAGATCTCTGCCTCCTGAATAGCTAGGATTACAGATAGGAGTCATTGGTGCCCAGCTTTTTGCCAGTATTTTTAGTATTATTTTCTATTTTGGCAGGTTGCAGGACCAAATGTATAGGGCTTTATTGATTCTTTTCAAATTAAAGAAGTACTAGTGGAATAATGTTTACTCCTTCCTTCCTTCTTTCTTTCTTTTGTCTATTTTTTGGTGGTCTTGGGGTCTGGACACTGTCCTTGAGCTCTTTTTGCTTAAGGCTAGTACTCTACTACTTGAGCCACAGCTCAACTTGCAGTTTTTTTGTAGTTTTGAGATAAGAATATAACCTTCCCAGGCTGTATTCAACTGTAATCTTCAGTTCTCAGCCTCTTGAGTATTTAGGATTGGTGGCATGAGCCACCAATACCTAGCATGTTTATCTCTCTCTCTCTCTCTCTTTTTTTGAGATAATTAAACCCTTAGGCTAGTGATCCTCTTGTGTCTGCTTCCTGAGTTACTGGACTCCCAGAGTCTCCTATATACCACTGTGCTTAGATTGAAATGATATTTCTTAAAAGTATTGATGGTTTCAGAATGGCTCACTGCTTAGTATTAATAGTGTCATGATCAAAAAGCATACGCATTCTTGGTACATCATGACCATCCCAGGGGACCACACAGAGGCAGGCAGGCACAGGAGAAAGATTATTATAGGTTTATTAGAGGGGCCTTATGTCCCAGGAGAGGGAGCAATATGGCATCTGCCCCTATCCAGGTGGGTAACTCTGGGGCAGTGGTGAGGTCCTTGAGCAGGTAGGTTTGGGTAGAGGGAGGGTGTGGCCAGCTATGTGGGAACTTTAGGGCAGGGAGGAGCTCAGGTCTCGGTGGAGGTGAGGATCAGAGGTGGGGATAATGCTAACATTCCCTGTTTTGATGTTTAATAATAAAAATAACTAGGGGTACCAGGCTGGGAGTATGGGTAGAGGTCGTTTCTTCTGCAGCTACTTCCTGCTGTAAAGGGGAGGAAGTAGTCAGGGATCCCTGATTTGTTGCTTGGCCAGGCACCATCCAAGAAACATTTGTTTTGATAGTTTGGTTAGTAAAGGTCCTCATCTTTCCTATGAGAATAGTTATCTAAAATGCAAGGCACAATCAGTAAAAGGTAAAAATTGCTACTAGCAGGCCCAAGAGAGAAATAAGCCAGGGAGGGACTGATTCCTAGAAGGGGCTATCAAAGACCTGAGATTGCCTTTTCTCTCTTGGATTGGAGACATAGCATGGTACCTGACCCTTTATCCTGGAGGGGGGACTAAGACTTTTCCAGCTTTATCTTAGGATCACAGGAACCTAGGAGGAGGAGGAGGTAGCAGAGTTGTGTAAAGGTACCAGAGCCAACAGGTGTCATGGGCTCTTCTGGTTACTTCCTGCTGGTTTGGGGCCATCAAGGAGTCACTGGAGCTGGGGTTTTTAGGGTCTGGGTCTGCCCTGAGCAAGGCAGGGCAGAGTAAGTGAAGTCTCCGGTTGCCAGTAGTAACCGGATGGACTTGACTTGTTCTCAGGTGATGTCCTGGGTGGGATTGTTATCCTGTTAAAAAAAAACTTGAAAAGGTCCCGCAAAAGGCTGATAAGGTGACAAGATGATGAGACACTGGAGAATACATCCTGGCCACAGGCCAGAAAAGTTCCATGTGGAGCATAAACCCTGTATGGCCCAATACAGGTAGTCAGGATGGTCCAGGCAGTCTGGGCTAGGCTGCAGTAGCATCTCTCAGCATATATGGATTGTTACACCTTCTGCTGTCTTTCCTGCAAATTTCTACACAGATGGTTAAAGACATCTTCCAGTATTTTGTTTACTCTGAATGCACTGGCTTTTGCAGGCTGGTGCCCATGGGTTTAGGCAGGGTGACAGCTTTGTTTTGCTCCCTGGACATTTTCCTGTGCACAAGAGCAAACTGCATCCTGGGTCACTACTAATGTAGAAAAAGTGTTTGGGGTGGCTGGACTTTGTGAGCCACAGTGCTCACACTTGCACAGTTATTCCACAGTGTTCTGGTCCTTTGATCTTAAAGGGAGTTGATCAGAACACAGAAGAGAAAACAGAAACAAAACCTTATTTTACCAGCTATGATTAGATGTACAACATTTAACTTACAGATAGACATAAGGAATGACAAAAAATCACAGCCAACTTAATTGCCAGCTTCATTCATATTTGAACCTTAAAGAAAAACATTTTTTGGTTTCCAAGGCCTTTTTAAAACTTTTTTTCCTTTGGCTTGTATTCATGAAGTATCGTAGTTTCCTGGGGCCGGTGGGATTCAAACCCATGATCAGTGAAAGGAGTCACTAAAACTCAGTCAATTGGGCTAAGAATCTTTATTAGCCTTGGAAACTGCTCCCCACTATATTGGGACAGTGAAGAACAGCAGCCAAACTCTTACAGCTGGGTTTTAAAGCCACATGCAGGTAGGCAGGCGGCGGTGTATGTGATGTAGCAAGCAGGTTTACAGAAACAGAACTATCAGTTAGCAAAATAGCAATTACAGTCTCAATAAGTAAACCAATAAGTCATGGAAGCAAAAACCACATTTCAGGTCCCCCTTTGTTTCATTCCTGGTAAGGGTTTAGCTGACATTTACCAGAACATACTCCAAGTTTCTTACTTACCACACCCAAAATGAAACCACCTTCCACGTTTCCCAGCTCTTTCTGAGTTTCAATGTAATTTACAGCACTTAACTTGTTCAACTTCCTGATTTACTCTGAGTCTCTACCTTTGAGGATTTTCTTTAATAATTAAACTTCAGTTTCCCTCTATAAAGAGATGAAGTGGATCCTGAGATGGAGTCCAAGCTGGTATGATTCCATTTTGAGCTTTGCCTTTGTTTTAGGGATTTTAGATTTGATGGGCCTAGTTCCCAGAATGAAAAAAATGCATCTGGTCCCCCTCCCCTTAACAACCTAACCCACCTCTGATTGTTGAGTTAAAGATTGACCCATAAAACAGATAGGTTGTAATCTGGCCCCAACAGGCGATACCATGTGCTTACAGTAAACCCTGCCTTTTGCACATGCTTATGGTAAACTCTGCCTATTGGCCACCTGTGTGTGGTCTGGTATGACTGTACAATCCTTTGTGTGTATGATCCCATTGGTCACCTGTGCGTGACCAGGCTCGACCTCATGGATTTTGCCTTTGAAAACCAAAGAATGGGGGCCATTTGGGGTCACAGTATCAGTTCCCAAGCCTGTGCTGTGGCCCTGACTAGTCAGTGTAGGAACCTTCTCAATAAAGTTGCTTCTTTGTTAACAACTTTGTTGTGGTGGGCTCTGTCACTCCGGACGAGTAGTTGGGCTTGCCTGCCTGAGCAGGGGTCTTCCTACTGCAAGGTTCTGCCTTAAATGTTTTGCTGTATTTCTGCAGCTACATTGGATTTTCTTTTATTTTTCTTGGTTGTACCAGCCAAGTGATCTCAGAATCTCAAGGCAACTCAAATTAGGCTTATCACAGCTTCCATTGACAAAAATTTTTTTAAGCAGAATACTTGGTAGTGACAAGGTTTATATTAGTTACAATTATAGTTGAAAGCAAGTTAACTTTGAAACTATCATGACAATTTTACATATACACAGATAGAGATAGAGACAGACATGTTTGTGCACAAATCACCAGCTGTCTTAAGTTTTCTGGAATTCCTGCAGCAAAATGACATTTTTCCCAATCATGATGGAACCACGTGGTCCATTAAAAAACAAAAGCTTTGCCAACAAACAAAACTTTTCAGGAAACTGGAGACAGTATATGAGCACAGAAACATATGGCATGCCATAATGTCTCCTGGGCAGGTCCAGGAGACAGGGTCAGGTCAGGGGGAGGGTCACAGAATTATGAGTCAAGTCAGCTTGAAAGGGCAGCCGAGCTGAGCAGCTCCAGAGTTCAGGGGGCAGGGTTACAGGGAACTTGAGTTTCCACATCCCAACCTCTGCCTCTAGGAATTCAGGTATACCCATTACCTGAGGGATGGGTCTGACTCCACCTCCAAGAGCTTTCTGGAGATTTACCATGATGCCAAGATGGTACCTGTTAAACTTCTCTGTTAGTAATCCATAGGCTTGTTTCTGGCCACAGAGACGGGCTACCAAACACCTTACTCGCTATAGCCTAACGAACACAGCAGGTCTGTTCTCCTCTCCACAAATACCTTTCATGGCCATCTCCCACCCAGACACTGTGTGAGGTATCCCCAGGTTGCCTAACATGATTGTTCCTTGTTTCAGATCCCCAGAGCTCAGTCTCAAAAGACAAAGGGTCCCTTCTCGAGGGCACCTGGGTATAGAACTTTGTGCTATTGGGAGTGGTAAAATGGATTCTTTCTCCAATGCTAGCCTGCCATGCAAAGGAGTCACTGTCAGACAGAATTGTGAGTTTGTCTACTGTAGCTAGGAGTACCTTGTCACCAGGGCTGCCTGGCCTACCTTGTGGTTGTGTCTTCTGCCCCAAAGCTGTTTAATTTTCTCTGTGTCAGTTTTTTGACTCTTTGAAATAACTGTCCTTGGTTATCCTAACTCCTCTTACAGAGTTACAGTGAGGAAGCTCTGACACTATTTTCTAATGAATAATCAATTGTATCTTAGTTTTGGAGTCAAGGTACATTATGATCTTTGATGTCTTCTTGTAATGACATCCATATTTAGAACTATATGCTCTGGCTGTGCAGAGGAAACTTTAAGTAAAACTACTTTCTTGAAACCCAGTAACTCCTTGTTATTTATTTATTTACTTGTTTGCCAGTCCTGGGCCATAACTCAGGGCCTAGGCACTGTCCCTGAGCTTTTTTTGCTCAAGGCTAGTACTACTGCCATTTCTGCCTTTTTCTGTTTATGTGGTACTGAGGAATCGAACCCAGGGCTTCATGCATGCTAGGTAAGCACTGTACTGCTAAGCCACATTCCCAGCCTATTTATTTATTTTTTGAGATGGAATTTTTCTGAGGCCCAGGCTGACCTCAAATCTCTGATTCTCTTATTTTTAGCTTCCGTATTATGAACTGATAGGTATATACCAAATACTCAGCCTTTTATATTAAAAAAAAATGTGTCCCTTTAAATTTTTCTTTCAGGTTGTACCTACAACAGATCATATTGATACAGAGAAATTGAAAGCTAGAGAGCAGATTAAATTTTTTGAAGAAGTTCTCCTATTTGAGGATGAACTGCATGATCATGGAGTTTCGAGCTTGAGTGTGAAAATTGTGAGTATTGTGATTTTTGTTTAAGTTAATAACATTCTTTCATTAGCATGATATCATGTGTGGTTTATCTGTGGTTCTGAGTGTATCTTTTTGGGAATTTGAATTTTATGAGAAATATTGGTATATTGTTAAGATTTCAGTTTAGCAAAGCAGATTATTTGTATATTATTTAACTGCGATGAAAACTATGACAATTTTTACAACTTGAATTAGAGATTCTGCTTATATGATCTGCAGACATCAAGATGGATTTAATTTAAGAAAATGAACCATATGTTAAAATTTTAGTGTATAATTAAATTACTACTTCAACTTTTAGAATAGAAGTAGAAAACAAATAAGTATAATTCTTTTTTCCTTTGTTTCTTTTTTTTTAGCAATGGAGGACAAACAGTACTTCTGTTAACAGTGTCATTGATGGAACATGCTTACAAGAAATAATAAGCCATAGCAGTTAGTTTTATTTAATAGTAAACTATAATTAGGCTTCTAATCTTTCCAGAAAAACTTGAAGTGAAACTTTATTAAAATGTTTCAGTTATTCCCAGCTGAAATGTTACCTCTTCTGTATGACCTTTCAGAAGCCCTCGGTAGAATTAAATATGCCTTCTTCATTCTTGCATAAGTGTCTTTTGAAAAACCTTTAATTTCTAGCACTTACATGAGTTCTGTCAAAGACAGATATTTCAGCATTAATATTCTTGAGCAAAATTGATTGTGGGTATTCTGATTTCAATGGTAATAAAACATTGAAAGTATGATAAAGGGGGCCAGTATATATGTGTATATTTATTTGTTTTTTTAGTAACAATCATGGGGCTTAAACTCAAGCCTGGGTGCTAGTCACTTGAGCCACAGCTCTACATCTGGCATTTTGCTGGTTAATTGGACATAAGGGTCTCACGGGTGAGCTGGGAGGTTGGCTCAGGGTAGAGTGCTTGCCTGGTATGCATGAGGCCCTGGGTTCGATTCCTCAGCACCACATAAGCAGAAAAAAAGCCAGAAGTGGTGCTGTGGCTCAAGTGGTAGGGCTCTAGCCTTGAGCTGGAGAGCTGAGGGACAGTGCCCAGGCCCAGAGTTCAGCCTCCATGACTGACAAAAAAAAAAAAAAAAGTCTCACAAACGTTCATTCCCAATTGTTTTTGAATTGCAATCTTTAGATATCAGCTTCCTGAGTAGCTAGGATTACAGATGTGAGCCATCTGCTCCTCACTTAGTATATATGGTTTAAAGTTGATTTTTTTGGCCTGTGGAATTATAGAATTTGGAATTGTTATGATGTTTTTAGAGAATTATTTAGTCTAACTTCTATACCAGTTTCTAAAAGATTAGTTTATCTAAGGTTATAAAATTAATTGGCTAGCAAACTTTTCTATTCATCTGACAGGTATACTATTCTGAGATTAGATAGTTGTTTTGTAGCACCTGGTAAGGTGCTACAGTACCCAGTTAAAACTCTTTCCAAATTTGTTTTTTCATTTAGCTTAATTCACACTCCCATTTATGCAGTCTCTTTAACCTGTCAACCTAACTACTGAATTGCAGTGTGGAATTTTCATTATGAGTTTGTACATCTGCATTGTATCTAAAGGGGTGGCTAAGTCTATGAATTAGGTAGGTATAGGGAACACATGTTTTTGAGGATGTAAGATAGGGAAGTAAATATATTCTGTAGAGTTAAGTCTCCAATGGAAGAGTAGTGATTTAAAGCTAGTATAAGTTTTGTAAATTATAGGCTTGCATATTTTAGAAGCCTGGAAGAATTATATTAGAATAGTGCTCTTCCTTGGTTGGTTTCTTCTCAACACTGTTAACAGATCAGTTCTATTAAATACTATAGTTTCTGGCTTAAGTAATGAGGATGGACAAATTCAGTTCCCTCCACAGAAGCAAAGACTAGTCTGGTAATTATGGATGCAGGCCAGCAAAAAATGGTTCTTGGGAAGCTGAGGAAGTAGACCTTTCCAAGACAGAGAGCATTAAGGTCAGTGTCTTGTTGTAGAGAGGGCTTATAATCTTAGAATGGGGTTGTGGTTACACTAAAACTATTTATATAGTTTTTAGCAATTAGGATTCTCTTATTCACTTGGCAAGAACAATTTAAATCACATAAATAGAAGATGAAAGATAAAGATGAATGTGTTGATTTAGACCCAAACTTCAGAAAAAAGGAAACTTCAGAATTATAGGAAATCAAGCACAAAGATACGGCTAATAGAGGACATGAAGTTAAAAGGGAGGGGGGTGGGAGTGTGGGTAGGAGGGGTGTTTTAATATGGGGAAGACTTTAGCATGGTTAGATGATGAGTGGAAAATGGCTTATAGTAGATTGAGGGGAGAAAATGCTGTAAGAATTCTGAGAATGAGAGGAATAGGCAAAGAAGAAAAAGGCTTGAGACTTATGGTAGATATTATGTTAGATACTTACATGATCTCATTTAATTTTAAAGAAAACCTAGTTGCCTCCATAGTGCAGTAGGCAGTGCATCAGTTTCATAATCTGAAGAAAACCTAGTTTTTCATATCCCTGTTTTGTAATTGAAGAAATAGTTTGTTAGAGTTAATAAATAGCTTGCTCAGGATCATTCAGTCAGTGAATCAGTTTGACTCTCTGCTCTTGCTCATCATTCTCTAGGATATAGGTCCTGGGGAGAAGGTTTAGTCTTTGACAGGAGAAGAGAGATATGCTTCTTTGATGGTGATAGGAGGAAAGGGAATGGGATGTAGGTAAGTCTGTCTCTATTCTAGTCATTTATAAACCTGGAGTTTATCAGAATTTTAAAAGCAGATTAGAAATTTGTCATAATAGTATAAGGCAAGGAGTATTTGACAATATACTTAGTTCCAAGGAGACATTATGAGGAAAAACTATGCTTGCTCAGGATGCATGGGGTTCTGTACTGTACTGTGCTTGTTTTGTTTAAATTAAGCACATTCACCTTAGTTTTTAGGCACCCTGCTTTTTGGGAGGCTTCTTTTCACAAAAGGATAATGATGATAGCAGAGACTGACTTAGAGCTTCTCTAAAGCCTTTTTGTTCTTGTTGTTGTTGTTGGACTTGTGGCTTGAACGCTGGGCCTGGATGTTGTCCTTGAGCTCTTTTGCTCAAGGCTAGCATTCTATAAGAGTCAGCCCCATTTCCTGCTTTTTCTGAATAGTTAGCTGGAGAAAAGAGTTTCAGCTCTGGCTGGCTTTCAACTGTGATTCTCAGATCTCAGCCTCCTGAGTAGCTAGGATTATAGGCATTAACCACTAGTGCCTAGCTAAGTTAAAGTTTTAAATTATGAAATTTCTTTAGATTTTGTTTTTTTGAAGAGGAAGGGACAGTACAGGGGTTTTCTCTTCCTCCTCCTCCCTCCTCCCTCTTCCCTCCTTCATCCTCCTTCCTCCTCTCTCCTCCCTCCTCCTTCCTCCTCTTTCACCTCCTCCTTATTTAATTTTTTGTTAGTCGTGGGGTTTGAACTCTGGGCATGGGCGCTGTCCCTCAGCTCTTCAGCTCAAGGCTAGCACTCTACCACTTGAGCCACAGCACCACTTCTGGTTTTCTGAGTGGTTTATTGGAGATAAGAGTCTCATGGACTTTCCTGCCTGAGCTGGCTTTGAACTGTGATCCTCAGCTTTCATCCTCCTGACTAGCTAGGATTAAAGTCGTTAGCTAGCAGTGCCCGGCTTGGTTTTCTTTCTTATGGCTAGCACTTTGCTACTTGGGCAAAGCCTCCTTCTCTGCTTCTTGTTGTTTAAATTGGAGCTGCAGTCTTGTCGACCTTTCTGCCCAGGTTGGTTTTGAATTGCAGTTCTTTACACCTCAGTCTCCAGAGTATCTATCTCTCTATCTATTTATTTATTTGACTGCACTTGCTGTATGTTTGTTAACTGGAAAGATGAAGATGACAGACGTGAGAATGGAAGTGGTTCCTGATCTGTTATTTATATGCATAAATTTCTCCAACTAGATAATGATATATTTTCTGAGCTACTGATTATGAGAATAGATAATTGATTCAGGCTGTCATGTCATATTATTGAGTACTGTTAGAGAATGACATATTGTAATTGTTTCTAAAGACATTGTTAGGTGCTTTCCATCTTAAAGCTCACTTGAGAAGGTCATCTGATTGATTTTATTCCCTTAGAGATTTTCTTGATTTAATGCAATGTACATTGTCATGCTTATCATCTTAACTATTTGGAAGACTGAGATCTGAGGATCATGGTTCAAAGCCAATCTGGGTGGAAAAATTCATGACTCTATCTCTAGTTAACTAGCAAAAATCTAGGCTCATGTAGTAGAGTGTCAGCAAGAAAGCCAAGAGAGTGTGAGAGCTCCAGGTGCTAATTCAAGCCCTAAAACTTGGAAAAAAATATCTTTCAAATAAAATCATATCACAACTGAAGTGTTACCTTCTCTGACATTTTGTTTTGTGCTGGTACTGGGAATTGAACTTGGGGCCTCTCTCCTTTTGAACTCAGGGCCTGGGCACTGTCCCTGAGCTTCTTTTGCTCCAGACTAGCTAGCATCTATCACTTCAGCCACAGTACCATTTCTAGCTTTTTCTGTTTATGTAGTACTAAGAAATTGAAACCAGGTCTTCATGCATGCTAAGCAAGCACTCTACCACCAACCCACATTCCCAGCACCAGGGCCTCTCTCTTTAGCTCAGCTTTTTCATCATAACTGGCACTCTACAGCTTGAGTTGTACCTCTGTTTCTAGCATTTTGCTGGTTAATTGGAGATAAGATTAGTTTATCCAGGCTGGCACTGAACCTCAGTCTTCAGGTCACAACCTCCTAAGTAGCTAGGATTAGAGGCAGTGCCTGACTTTCCTGACTTTCTTAAGTAGATTTGTGTACTTTTTCTGAGTGCTTATTGAACTTTTATTATAGCAGCTACATACAACATGATTTTGTCAGTTTGGCTGGTAAATTTTTTTTTTTTGGGTCATGGGGCCTGAACTCTGGGCCTGGGCGCTGTCCCTCAGCTCTTCAGCTCAAGGCTAGCGCTCTACCACTTGAGCCACAGCGCCACTTCCGGCTTTCTTCTTTTTGCTTATGTGGTGCTGAGGAATCGAACCCAGGACCTCATGCATGCAAGGCAAGCACTCTACCACTGAGCCACCTTCCCAGCCCCTGGCTGGTAAATTTTTTGAACATTGTAATTTTATCTTTTGATTTATATAAATCTAAGATCTACTGTAGTTAAGAACTTGATTTTTGTTTATTGGTGTTTTTTTTATATTACTGGGGGTTTGAACTCAGTGTTTCAGACTTGTCTACCACTTGAGCTATACTTACAGCCATAAACTTGGTGTTTAGTAGGCAATAATTACTTATTAAATCATTAAGCTTTTTTTCTTTTTGGTCCTGGGTCTTAAATTCAAGGCCTAGCTACTGTCACTTAGCTTTTCTTTTTTGTTTCTCAAGGCTAGAGTTCTATCACTTGAGCCACAGCTCTACTTCTTGCTTTTTCAAGGATTTCCTAGGCTGGCTTCAAACCACAATTCTCAGATCTCAGTTTCTTGAGTAGCTAGGCATGAGCCACCAGCCACCTTGAGCATTTTTGCTCAAGGTTAGTGCTCTCCCACCTGAACCACAGCTCTACTTCCTGCTTCTTAGTGGTTAATTGGAGATAGGAGTCTCACAGACTTTCCTGTCCCATCTGGCTTTGAACCATTTTCCTCAGATCTGAGGCTCCTGAGTTGGTAGAATTACAATCATGAGCCACTAGCTCTCAGTCAGCATATTCTTTATGCCGGTCCTGGGGCTTGAACTCAGGGCCTGGGCACTGTCCCTGAGCTTTTTGCTTAAGATTAGTGCTTTACCACTTGAGTCACAGTGCTGCTTCAGGCTTTTTCAGTTTCTGTGGTACTGAGGAATCAAATCCAAGGCTTCATGCATGCTACGCAAGCTCTGTACTGCTAAGCCACATTCCCAGGTTCCAGCATACTCTTTTTAAATATGTACCTCATATTCTGTACAACTCTTCTCTTCCTGCCATTAAGACCCACCTTTTACTTTTAATTAAATTTGGTTTTCTTCAGTAGTTACAATTGGAAAGCATGGGAATTTGTAAAGGTGCCACAGATGAAAGATGTTATGAATGTTATAGTGCTGTGATAAACTAATCTTTGGCAATGTGAAATTAGACAAGAACATATTATTTAAATTCTCTTGCTTTTATTGTATGTAGTGAATAGAAATAGTAGCAACAAAGAACTAAGTGCTTCTTTCATTTGAATCAGTACAATATTTAAAAGAAATGAACATTACAATTTTTACATTACTTGAATATGTTTTAAATCTTAAATTTCAATTTCTTTTGACCCAGAAAATAATTGTTCTACTTCTGCAGGAAACTGAAATCATGTTGTTAAGTAATTTGTACAAGTTTTGAAGGTTAGACTTAGGACATATAATTCAGAGATTCTATATACAGATGGTCTTTGATTTAGAATGGCTCAGCTTAGGATTTTACTTTATCTTGATATGAAAGTCACATACATTTAGTAGAAACTGTATTTTGGATTTTAAATTTTGATGTTCTTTTAGGCTAGCATTGTGGAATGATACGCTCATGATGCTGGGCAGTGTACCTCAGCTTTCATTCAGCCACATGATCACTGGGTAAACCACTGATACTTTAGTGTATATTGTGTTGCTAAGCATGCTTATATATTACTTTCTACTTCCATATTTCAACTTGCTATAGATTTATTTGGGTAGTGACCTTATAAATCAATGAGTATTTATACTGTTAATTTCATCTTCAGTGATTTTTAAAAAAATATTTTTTCTTTTAGCACAGTAATAAAGTTTTCAATTTTCATTTAAATATTAATATACTTTGTTTTTTGTTTTTTAGAGAGTAATGCCTTCTAGCTTTTTTCTACTGTTGCGGTTTTTCTTGAGAATTGATGGGGTACTTATCAGAATGAATGACACGAGGCTTTACCATGAGGTACTTACGCAAAGAATCATCATAATGCAATGCAATATCATTTGGGCCTGCTTGTTTTCAGTATGAGACTTTGAAATTCAGTAATGCTTGGTATTATGTGAAAGTTTTAAAATCTGTAATCTTGAGGTTTTCAGTTTATTGTTGACTGTACACTGTTGTCTAATAGTATATCTTTTTTTCAAAATGTTTTCTTTTTTGTTTTGTTTTTTTTTTTTGGTCATTCATGGGGCTTAAACTCTGGGCTTGGGTGATGTCCCTCAGCTCTTCAGCTCAAGACTAGCACTCTACCGCTTGAGCCACAGCGCCACTAATGGTTTTCTAGTGGTTTATTGGAGATAAGAGTCTCATGGACTTTCTTGCTTGGGTTGGTTTTGAACTGTGATCCTCAGATCTCAGCCTCCTGAGTTGCTAGGATTACAGGCATGAGCCACTGGTGCCCGGCTTTCAAAATGTTTTCTAAAAGACAATGCTAAAGAGTGAGGGGGTGGTGATTCTTTATAGTTTATTTTTTAATGTATTTTAAAAGTGGAGTGTTTAAATTGATTCATAAAAATTTCTCCATAGATGTTTAGTAGTCTGTTTTTTCTGAATGAATTTTTAAATTTAGATTTGGGATAACATAGCATGATGAATTAGAGAAGCTTTTATATATCAACATAAATAAAGTTATTGCAACTTTTTATTTTTAAATTAGGCTGACAAGACCTACATGCTACGAGAATATACGTCACGAGAAAGCAAAATCGCTAATTTAATGGTAAATATTTAATTTTTTTTTAGAAGTTGAGTTATAATATTTCAATCCCACCCATTCACCTCAATTTATATCTGCAAATGCATTCATTTATAGGGCTCTATTGGGTAAATCCTACAAAAGCATAACTTTTTGAGCTCATCTCACTCATGAGAATATCAGGAGTTGTTAGCTATTCTAGCCATCATTCAGTCTAATTTCTACATTTTGTTCTGGAGAAACTGAGATCCAGTGGAGTAATTTTACCCGAGTTCCACAACTGGTAGTGGTGGAGCTACAGCTGGCACTAATATGTATTCTTTCCACTTGCTACCACTTTAGAGTTTCTAGCTACATTGTCCTTTTTTCTTCCTAAAATGTGGCAATTCTGCACTATGACTTGTTTTCTTTAGTTTTTGCTCCTCTGGAACTTGGAAGAACTTCTTAGTACTTAAGATTTTATCATGAGTGGCTAAAAGGTAATACCTTTCCATAAACAATATTATTTTACCCTTATTATTTATTTCTTTTTGTTTTGAGACTGGGATTTGAACTTGGTACTTGGCGAATTTTCTCATTGGCTTGTGCTTTACCAACTGAGCCATGCCTCCAACCTCTTACTATTTATTTCTACCTTGATATATTTGTGGATAATAGACTATGCACTGGGCTGTAATTTAAGGCCAGTGCTTTCAAGTTAATAAAGCATCATAAACCAGATTCTTACATTTATTCCAGCATTTATAAATTATATAACCCTGTGATCTTTGAAAATCAGTAGAAAAATTGAATGATTGACAGGAAATATTGGGCATTTCTAGGAGTGCTTAATGATATATATATTCATTAAGTATATATTTATATATTTGATTTAGAAATTGGTATGCTTTATGAATGCTTGAACTAGAATATTTTTTAAAAACATCAATGCTATAATGGAGTATATGCTAATATGATTTATGTATTTTCTAGCATCTTCCACCTGCCCTCTTCACAGAACCTAATGAAATATCACAGTATTTACCAATAAAGGAGGCAGTTTGTGAGAAGCTAATATTTCCAGAAAGAGTTGACCCTAACTCTTCAGACTCACAAGAAAGTACACCCGTGGAATAGAATGTTTTCACTGTGGAATTTGACTGGACATGTTGGCTATTTGTAGGGGGTATTTTTGTTATGAGCATTAATTACCTTGCTTATGTACAGATTTTCTGTAGCCTTAAAGGAAATAAAAATAAAAATAAAATGTTGTAGGCAGGTTCACTCAACTGCTGTTTGTACGGTCTATCTTCAAATTCATAATCCAGATTTGAATGTTCTGGAATTAAATTTGGATTCCTAAAGTATCACAAAGTATGACCTCAGCAGTAGTGATATGTATATGTATCATGAGCTGTGGACATAGTATGCATCCATCATGAAACATTGTCTTCAACTATGAAGAGATTAATTTAAATAAATCACAATACTTTGTGATTTTAATAGGATTCCTGATTGTGCATGTTGATACTGGCTGTTCGTTTTGGGCTTTCTGATATTTACTCAAACTTACGGAGAGTTGTGACTTGTCACTTAGGAAATTAATTTTATGGTTTAATGATCTTTACCCACAGAAACTTAAAAATGTATTTAGCCCCACATTTTAAGTTAACTGTGAAACTTAAAGCAAGTTTTAGAAATAGAACCAAAAAACCCAAGTGTGGGAAACTTAGGCTATTATGCGCCTGGAAACTTGGACAGAATTTCCTGGGTTATTAGAGTTGTCTTTCCTCCATCTTTTCAGTACAGGACCTCATTAATACAGATATAAAAGTAAATTTCAAATAATGTGGTTTTTTTTTAATGTGGTTATTTTGATGATGAATATTTAACATTTTTATATTCTTTTCTACCTTTCTAGATGGTCTTCATAAAGTGGAAAAATATTTAAGCATCAAATAAGGAAGCAGATTCTTAAGTAAATTTTTAAAGAACAAGGAGGTAATTACCTCTTTGTTCTACTTTGAAATAACTATTACATTTCCACTTGATGGGTAAGCCATTAAATAAGAATACCTAATTCAAAGTATTAGCAAAGCCCTTCGATTTTAGCTTGAAGATAAATTTCAGTGAAAAAATACATTTCAATAATCATCAGTGCCCAGACTTTGATATATAGTTGTGAGTGAAACAGGCAGGGTCTGTCTTAATAGCTAAATTTCGTCACACATAATTTTAGTATTTGTCTTAATTACCTCCAAAGTATAGGAAATTAGGATTTTGTTGTTCATTGTATATTAAATATACCTGTATTTAAAGTTTTCTCTTAGGATAGGAAAGTGTGATAATGTGTTTACATGTATATATATGTGAATATACATACATACATATATACATTTTACCCAGCTTTCTGTTGTATTTGCCATGCAAGTTTAAATAGAACAGAGTCTATTCATGCAGATTATAAGAAATGAAAAACTTGTAAGAATATTCATTAATTGGTGTTTCCGGGCAATGTATATTATGTGTATATGTGTGTGTATACCCACATGTATTTTTAAAACTTAGTTGATTTAAATGTCTTGGTCTCCAAGTAGTCTTAGGTTACTTATTTTGATAATGCATTGCTAAACATTGTGGAGATTTTTTTTTTTTTTTTGGCCAGTGTTGGGGCTTGAACTCAGGGACTGGGCACTATCCCTGAGCTTCTTTTGCTCAAGGCTAGCACTCTACTACTTGAGCTACAGTGCCACTTCTGGCTTTTTCTGTTTATGTTGTACTGAGGGATTGAACCTAAGGCTTCATGTATGCTAGGCAAACATTCTAC
This sequence comes from Dipodomys ordii, assembly GCF_000151885.1. Lineage (NCBI taxonomy): Eukaryota > Metazoa > Chordata > Mammalia > Rodentia > Heteromyidae > Dipodomys > Dipodomys ordii. Next base: position 13,663,744 of record NW_012267273.1, read on the forward strand.
CACTAAGCCACATTCCCAGTTCAGAATTGAATTTTTTTTTAAAGAGTGTAGAAGTTGGTTAGGGTGAATATACTTCTGAAAATTTCATTAGTTTTACTCCTGTGGGGAATACCAAGAAAATGTATTTGGCCATTGCTAAATATGACATATATCATTTTATATTTATTTGTTGCAATGTCTTTTATAAGAATAAAAATGAGGAATTACTGATCTATGCTTGATTTTTTAAAATTTATTTCAGCTCCTCTTCATTGAAGTAGAGTGGTTTGGGGGTATATCTTAATAATTTTTTCTTTATGTTCTAAACTTGGTCAACATTGTAGACAAATTACCCATGCAGACTAGACTATAAATGAAAACTGAAGAGGTAGTTTACTTTTGGGCTTTTAATCCTTTCCCTTTTTATGTTTTCCAATACTGCTATGGATATTTTAATTAGCCATTAATTTATGGTGGAATGTTTTTCTGTTTTTGAAAACGTGAACCTGTTGAATGTCATTCTATTCAACTTTTGACTACTATGTGACCAACATCTAAGATTACAGTGATGAGAATACATAATATAGTTAACCCTCCATATACATGGGTTTTATACATAAATTCAATTAAAAAAGTACTTGACAAAAATCACACCTGTATTGACCATATCTCGTCATCTTCTCTGAACAATATTATATGACATTTACATTGTGTTAGGTATTATAAAGAATTTAGAGATAATTTAAAGAATATGTGAAAATATTTCGGTGACATTTTATGTATAGATTTGAACATCTGTAAATTTGGTATCCTAGAAGAGAAAGGGATTCTGTGTATCCAGTCCCAGTGAATACAGGGCAACTGTTTGTTTCCACACGCCTAAAGCTGAATGGAGGAGACAAAAATAAAACACCAGGCAATCTACAAACTTTTTTTTTTTTTTTGCTTTTCTTCAGCAAATCACTAAGGAAATAAGTATTCTAAATCCAAAAGAGTAATAATTCCTCCAAGGAGAGAGGACATAGAGTGTCATCAGAACTATAAAATATGGCCATGGGGCTGGGAAGTTGCCTTGCATGCATGAGGCCCTGGGATCGATTGCTCAGCACCACCTAAGCAGAAAAAGCAGGAAGTGGCACTGCGGCTCAAGTGGTAGAGCACTAACCTTGAGCTGAAGAGCTGAGGGACAGCACCCAGGGCCAGATTCAGGTCCCGAGACTGACAAAAAAAAAGGGGGGGCATAATAGAAGTGGGTAAAAAAATAGCAGACATTTAAAATTCTTGAGTTATGTTGGACTAGCCTATCAGTTTAGAATAGCAGAAAGGCTCAATTAAGGGGACTTAGATACGTTCATAATTTCTATCTGAAGGACCAGGGACCTACCTACAGTTGATGAACAAGAAAGACTGGATTAAGGGCTGAGGACCACCAAAAATCCTGGTCAGTAGTTCTGGAATGTGGGAGAGTTATAAATCCTGTCCAGGGGCTGGGAAGGTGGCTCAGTGGTAGAGCACTTGCCTTGCATCTTGAGGCCCTGGTTCGATTCCTCAGCACCACATAAGCAAAAAGGAAAAAGCCGGAAGTGGCACTGTGGCTCAAGTGGTAGAGCGCTCTAGCCTTGAGCTGAAGAGCTGAGGGATAGCGCCCAGGCCCAGAGTTCAGGCCCCACAACCGGACCCTCCCCCCAAAAAAATCCTGTCCACTTTTCTCAGGTGCTTCTTAGGGTGCTGTAGAGAGAAGCAACAACCCTATTACCACCATTCCTGGCAAAATCCATTGTTCCTGAAGAACACTGGTAAAACATACCTGTTTCTGGGGGAAGAGAGGGAAATTTCTCCCTTCTGGACAAAGAATAATCGCTGGTAGGGAAGGAACAAAACTTGTCTGACTTTAGATGAGGGACTATGAAATAATCTGGCTCTAAGACCCCACTGTGTAACCAGTTCTGCTGCTATGGGGGGGGGGTCATACAAACCGCAGATGAGGTAGTTTAGCTATTGGGAAATGAGGAAAGAATGTTAAGCTATATCACAGAAGGTCTGACACAAGGCCTACAGAAGTAGGCTAGTCAAGGCCAATTTGCTATGAATTTAGTGACAAGAAATCAGTCTGTTGCTGAGAAAACAGAGAGAGTGTAAATAATAGATTAAAGTGATGCAGACGGCGTGGGCGCGGGCATTGTCCCGAGCCTGGCCCGAGCATCCTTGCCCTGGCGCCGCCCCCAGCGCCCCTCCGGCCAGCCAGACCCAGCCATGATCAAGGCCATCCTCATCTTCAAAACCACGGGAAGCGGGCCGCTGTCCAAGTTCTACCAGTCCTACAGTGAAGACACCCAGCAGCAGATCATCCGGGAGACCTTCCACCTAGTGTCCAAGAGAGACGAGAATGTCTGCAACTTCCTGGTCAAGGAGGCTTTTGATAATCAGTCTTCAGCTGTGTAACTTTGTGTGGCCTGTGGAGTTACATCCAGTTAATTGGAGGCTCTGACAACAAGCTGATCTACAGACACTATGCAACCCTGTAGTTTGTCTTCTGTGTGGATTCCTCAGAAAGCGAACTTGGCATTTTAGACCTCATTCAAGTGTTCGTTGGAGACCTTAGACAAATGTTTGGAGAATGTATGTGAGCTGGACTTAATATTCCATGTAGACAAGGTTCACAATATCCTGGCAGAAATGGTGATGGGCGGAATGGTGCTGGAGACCAACATGAATGAAATTGTCATGCAGATCGATGTGCAGAACAAACTGGAGAAGTCTGAGGCTGGCTTGGCAGGCGCTCCAGCTCCGGCTGTATCAGCTGTAAAGAATATGAACCTTCCCGAGATCCCAAGAAATATTAACATTGGTGACATCAGTATAAAAGTGCCAAACCTGCCCTCTTTTAAGTAAAATATTAAAAAGACCACTCCCAGGTAAAACCCAGGGGAAAAAGTCATCTAAGTTTACCATGCAGTTGTTTACCAAAAATAGAGGAAGCGAGTCTTAACTTTTGCTCTTGGATTTAAGTCAGGGTACTGTATAGAAGGTGCGTAAAATCAGTATGGAAGCTCATTGTTGCTTTTCTTGCTCAGTGATTTTAAAGAAAATTGAATAGTATAGTTCCTCTGTGTGTGTGTGTGTGTGTGTGTATGTGTTTCTTTAGAAAAAAACTGCATTCCTATGCCCACCTAAGGCATGCCCGTATGTATTGGCTATTACAGTGTTTCCAAAAGTGAGATATTACTTTAACTATATACAAGTCAGACTATTGGTGTTTTGTATGGATCACAGGTAGAGCATTCTCTAATTCTTTCTACCGTTTGTCACAATTGTTAAAGAACCAAGTATGTATTGCATGAAAACATTATGACCTTTTCCTCTTAGTTTAAATTCCAATATAACTGGACTTCTGAAACACCTTTCTGTTGGCCTGATATCTACATTAGCAATAATGTTTTTTACAACCCTCTGATTCAACAAAGTAAATAAAAGTCTATTTTATCACTGTTAAAAAAAAAGTGATGCAGACATGCAGGAATCTCTGAAAGTTTAAAGTGAGAGTCAAAAGTCCTGTTTGCCAGTCTGTGCCAGCGGTTCACAGATTAAATCTGAGGGGAGAGGTTTGAAATCAGACCTGGCAGGAATGTCCACAAGACTCTCATTACCAATTAATCAGCAAAAAGGTGGAAATGGAGCTGTGGCTTAAGTGTGAGAGTGCTAGCCTTGAGCAAAAAAGCTCAGGGACAGTGCCCTAGTCCTGAGTTGCTGAAGCACAACCACTTGACTGTAGTAAACAGAGTTTGGGGCAAATCCCTTAACTTATAACAGACCAAAATTCTTGGTAATATTCAAATTTTCCTACAGACACATATCCACAACCTTTCATAAATGTTCTTTGTTGAAGGAGGTGTGTAATTGATCTGACAACCTCACTGTAGATCTGTCCTCTCCCCACACCCAGTAGAACAAATGATTCACCAAGTTCAAAACAATGTACAATTCCTTTCCTTTCAGGTAAATTTTAATCAGTTCCTTGATTTTGGCCAAATTTACCTCTCACACATTTTCAGCCAGATCTACAGTAGTGCTACATATATAATAGAAACAATATACATATATATATATATATTTATTACATTTCCCCATGCTTCTTAGATTGTAAGTACAGCCAACCACAGCACTGGTTAACAAGTCCGCACAAGGTTTCATGTTCCGGTTTGGAATGCAGCATCAAACTGACAAGGCCAGGGGTTTGACAACTCTGGGTCTGCGTTAATCGTAATTCTCGGGTCCGGTTGAAGCCCAACCGGAGGGCGGGGCGGGCCGGCTCGGGGCGGGGCCGACGCGGGGCATGCCGGGCAGCCAGGTGGGCTGGAACTCGGGCGGGGCGAGCTGTGGTTGGCGGTGGCCGCCGAGGGGCCGAGTCGCCCGGAAGTTCCGTGGATCCAGCGAGCGCAACCGGTGGTCGCCGGTCTGGAGAAGGTAGGAACCGGGGCCAGCCATGGACAAGCTAAAGAAGGTGCTGAGTGGACAGGACACCGAGGACCGGAGCGGCCTGTCCGAGGTGAGCGCCCCCTGCGCCCCCCGCGGCTCGCGCGCCTAGGCGTCGAGTGCCGCGAGCTCGGGGACCCGGGACGCGGGACGTGAGGACTTGGGGCCTGCAGGTGCCCCAAGTCCAAGATTTCTTATAAAGTAGCTCGGTGCCCTCTTCCATCTGTCGTGGCAGGTTCGGGCAGGTTCCGCCACAGGTGCGGAGCCCAGGCACCATTCTTGGAGCCCTCGATCCCTGGGTCCTTCCCTGCCCAGCCCCTTCCGTGTCCCACCCCCATCCCAGCTGGACGGCCGGGAGTAAAATTGGAGTAACACTTCTGCAGAGCGCACGGCAGGGTAGAGACCGAGCCACCCAACAGTCCCGTAGGTCAGGTGGGGATCTCCCAGGCGGAGATCTCCCAGGCCGGGATCTCCCAGGCGGGTCTCGGTGTGGTGCTGGGCGGGGCCTCGCATCGTCCCAGGCTCACAGCCCACAGAGGCTGGGGCCTGGGTCCTTCCTGGGTTTCAGAGGCCGGTGTGACACGCCCATCCTACCTTGTGCCCTTCCTCTGGTTGTAGAACTCTCCTTCTGGGGCCTGGGATCTAAGACCTAGCAGGTCTGAAGCTCACACGACAATACCTGCCTGCTTGTTTTTATTAGAAACAAGCCTGTTTTATGGAGCCGAAACCTGAGTTTCCCTTCAAATCACTGTGACTCATGTTGTTCTCAGCAGACTGCTTGCATCAACCTTTGTATCAACCCTTGTGGTTGATTTTATTCTGAGTTTTGTTTTGTTGGGTATGGTTACCGCCCATTACACCCCCTCCAAGTAAAACTCAGAATGTAAAACTTATCTTTTGAATCAGCCCCTAAAACACCAGCCCCTAAAACACTGTAGGAATTAAGTGTTAGAGGAATGGAAGTTTCACTTCTTTTGACAATTCTCAGGGTTCTTTTGTGGTTTTTGACTTCATTAATTGGTCAAGGCTCAGGAGTGACTTAATTTTTTTCTCAATTTCTGGCCTCTGCTATGAACTCAGGAATTGAACCTCTGATGGGACCTAAGGTCTGGGACTTGGTTTTAAAAAATATGTATTTTTATTATCTTCAGTTATACAAAGGAATTGTAATGAAGAAAATCAGGTCATGTATACTATGCATCTCCCATTCTTCTCAACCCAACCTCTTCCCTCAGTTTTCTTAATTTTGTAGGATATACATTGAAATTTTTTTTGGGGGGAGTCCGTTCATGGGACCTGAACTCTGGGCCTGGGCGTGCTCTACCACTTGAGCCACAGCACCACTTCCGATTTTTTTCTTTTTGCTTATGTGGTGCTGAGGAATCGAACCAGGGCCTCATGCATGCAAGGCAAGCGCTCTACCGCTGAGCCACCTTCCCGGCCTACATTGAATTTTATCACTGCATTGAGACTTAGTTTTTCACACTGATTGTCATCTAAAGCTCTGTACCTTGTAGACCACCAACAACTGTTGGAGCAGTTGGGGTTTAAGAGAGCCACACTCTTCTAGAAGATTCTTGACAGATTATGCAGATGTTATACATTTAGAAAATTATGAAGCAGAGGGTAGACCCTCAAGACTGAATGATTAAATACCATTGAAGACTTATTACATCATTAAAACATTAAAAAAAAAAGCTGTTTGGTCCCAAATAGTGAATTCCCTGTGTTGGGTAAAATTAAGGACCTTGTTCTCTTGTGTGCTCAGGCACATATAACATTTATTTTGAAAAGAATAGGATCTTCTCTCCTGTTATTAAATACTGCTATCAGTTTCCTCTTTTAGAGTGAGATTTCTGTTTATGTGCATTGTTGTGGCAAACATTTTATAGTCATTTTATTAGGTTTTGTTTTGGTTTAGCTTTCACTTATTTAGGAAGGGCTTCCTTTGAAATACTGGTGATAATGAGACCATATTTTCATTTTCCATGGTTTTGAGGCTGGCAAAGCAGGATTCTATGGTAAAATTCCAACTTTATGTGGTAAGCTGGATGAGGTGGCCTTAAAAAAATATCTCTTCAAACTCAATGACATAATCATTAAACAGTTATTAAGAGATATTTAATTTTTTGAAATTATTGTTTCAATACCAACCACAAAAGTATGAACATCTCTATTCCTCCTATTTATTGTAGGTAGCTATAAAGTTTGTCTAATCATCAACAGCCTCATGATGAGTTTTCTAATTGACCTCTTGTGTTTGTAAACACACCTTTCTTGCTGAAAGGATAGACTGTTTCCTGTGTGGAAGTCTCTGGACGAGGAAGTTTGAATGGTATCTGATCAGAGGGCACAGGAATGAGCAGCATGCCTGTCTGGCTGTCTTCTGGTATCCCTAATAATCCTTAGCTTTACTTCTTGGCAGGAGCCCTCTTTCCCTCCACATCCTGGAGTCAAAGGGGCCTTTGTGCATGACTGTAAGGCAGACAGCTTTGAACACATTGCCTACCAATTCTATCCAGGGTCTGTTTTAGCTAGTTTTGAATTTTTTAAAAAAAACTTTGTACTGGTCTAACTTTAAGTAACTAGGATTTAGAGAGATATTTTACGTCAGCTGACTTCCTTTTCAAAAATTGGCAAAAAGGAAGGTTTTGCTTTCATTGAGTACAGTTGGAAGAAGTGGAAAGTAGTTTCTGCTTTCTCTGAGCAAGTGTAAAAGAACTGGTAGCCATACAGATAGTGGAAAAACACAGTGGTGAAATTATTTAGTTGCCTACATCCTCCTCATTTTGGCCAAAAAGGCAAACAGATGGTTTCAGCTTGTAGAACCAAAGTATCATGTTCTTTTCTTAAGATAGAAACCAGAAATAGTTTTGGTGGAATAGTTTCTTCTTGTCCATGATTTTTTTTTTTAAGCAGGGTTGAAACTCACTGTCCCTGTTGAGATGAGTTAGCACTGTGTCAAGTACAATTCAGATTTGACACTTAACCTTATGGTTTATCTTCCTAAAAATAAACAGCCAAAAAGGTCTTTGTAAATGTTCCTGTTGATGCCAAGTGGAGTGCAGTTTAGGACAAATCTAGTCCAGGCCTGCTGACCACTCCTTTCTCCCTCCATGGGGCTTTGTTCCCCTTTTTACCCTGGCAAGGAAATTCTTTGGTTCTTGCAGGAGTAGGAAGAATAGTAGCTTTGCATTCTTTTCTGCCCTTGGTGGAAATTACATGGGTTAGTTAGAAGTGGTCCAACTTCAATGTCTGTGGCTCAGGAAAGCAGGGAAACAACATCGCCTGGATCATTTTGGAACCAGAGAGACAGACTCTTCAGAGGCCAGATGGCTCAACTGTCACATTATAACATGCTCCCTGGTGCATGCCTTCCCTCTCCCCCACTTACCTTTATTTTTGTGGTGCTGATGATGGAATGCAGGACCTTGCATGTGCTAGGCAAGCAGACTACCACTGAGCTACTACATTCCCAGTCCATCTCATTCTAATCGTTCCTCCTGTGCAGGCTTCATCTATGTCACAGGTTTCTGTATCTGTTCTGTTGGAGTACTGTAAGCCTAACTTCTGTGTCGTAAATGTGACTATATGGGAGTGTGAAGAGAACCTATGATGACCTAAATACCTTCCTACTGAGTAGAGATTAAATCCTTGTGCTGCAGTACCTGCAATGCCTGGGGAACTTTTGGTCCTTCAAGTTTCTGGTTTGACAGCTTGAAAACAGGTGACCCTTGCAGCTCTGCACAGTACCTTCCTCCATGAGAAGGGTGGAGATGTGGTAGTTGACTTAAGACCACTTTGTCTGGGAGGAGACTGTGCTGCCTGTATAAGAGTGTCTCTGTGTAAACAAATACTGGGTCTGGCTGCCCCACTTGGCTTTGTTCCTCAGTGGTAGCTGCCTTTGACAAACTAGGGCCAGTTGAGCACTCTTGGATCAAGTAGATAGCCTAGGCAGGGCCTGCTTCAGAGACCTGATTGCATTTTTTGACATGGAAAAAGAAACTGTCATGGGCTTTTGTAAGTTCAGTAGAGTTTTTCTGGAAATATCAGCTTCCCCTGAACTTTGTTACAAGGAAGCATTAATTGTGTCAGAGAACCTGGAAGAACAGAGCAGTATTTAATTAACGAGGAACTGTCTGACCCTTGTGTGACTTGGCTGATAAAAAAAATCTGCCTGAGAGCAAGTAGCAGGGACAAATCCTGGTAAGGACAACAGCTTTCTCCTTCTAGAGTCCCAGAAATGCCACAGAGCTACATCTGGGCTGGATGACCAGTACCCAGATGCCGGAGTGCAGGGTCCTTGTCTTTTTTCCTGTGATTCAGACTCTGCCTCGTTGGAGCTCTGCTTTTCCAGTTTCCTCATTCTGCCTGGATTGTGTAAAAGCTTTGGGTTGATTTGCTGCCTGTTTCCTTGATTGTACTGGAGGCAGGAAGTCTCCACCTCTGGAGATGCTCAGCATCTTATATCACCTTTGGAGAGGAGATTCAAGTTAGAGCTTAACAGATCTTGAGGTTTGCTTACTGTGATGACTTCCTGTAGCTATCAGCATGTAGGACCCTGTTCTCTGCTTTCCCCAATCTAGATTGACAACACTTTTCTGAATGTAAATGTGTGATTTCTTTGTTTGGGTTATATGTGCATATGCATATATGTAATCACCGTTTTTTGAAATTTCAGGTTGTTGAGGCATCTTCATTAAGCTGGGGGACCAGAATAAAGGGCTTCATTGCGTGTTTTGCTGTAGGAATTCTCTTCTCCCTGCTGGTAAGATCCTTTCCTTTTTCTGTCTTTTCTTCCTACTTTTCTTTGAAATCTCCTCTCCCTTCTGCTCACCTCTTTTCCCCTTTTGCCTTTCCCTGAAATGGTATGGGTAAGAAGAAAGGGAGATGGGGAGGTAGGGAGAATGGCAGGCTCCTCAAGCCTCCTTCTATGAACTCCTGGTTGGTGATTAGTGGGAAGGGTTGTTGTGCTCATGTGCAAATGTGCTGTGTTTTCACTTCCAGGGTACCCTTCTGCTGTGGGTGCCCAGGAAAGGGCTCCTCCTCTTCGCAGTGTTTTATACCTTCGGTAACATCGCATCAATTGGGAGGTAACCTTTTTTTTTTTGGTTGATTGTGGGCGCTGTCCCTCATGGGTGCTGTCCTCAGCTCTTCAGCTCAAGGCTAGTGCTCTACCACTTGAGCCATAGTGCCACTCCCAGTTTCTGGTGGTTTATTGGAGATAAAAGAGTCTTATGGACTTTCCTGCCTGGGCTGGCTTTGAACTGAGATCCTCAGATCTCAGCCTCCTGAGTAGCTAGGATTATAGGTGTGAGCCTGGCTGGTCATTGACTAGGTAAGCGTAGGTCATATAGTACTGGGCTCTGAATTAGGACTTCAAAGACAATAAGTACAATTTGATCTCTGTTCCATTGGAGCTCAGTGACCAGCCAGGCAGGCAGACATAAACTGATGACACAATAGGATGTGGAAAGCAAAGCTGGGGAATTAGAGGGGTTCCTAGAGAAGGGAATATTTGAACCCCCATAACGTTTCACCTGAACTATTGCAGTATTTCTCTGCTGGGTGTCTTGGCCTCCTTTGTTGTCCCTCTCCAAGCCAGTTTCCACTGAGGTCATAAGCCATTTATATATAGCCCCTCAAGTGGCTCCCAGTCTCCTCTACTGATGGAATCCAAACTCCTCACATGTGTACCAGCAGAGACCTTTGAGATTTGGTTTCTCTCAGCTCCTACTCAGCTAGGCTCTGCTTCTCAAATGTCTCCAAGCATCTTTATATTACTTGATCTCTTTTCTCTGCCTGTAGTACTGTTTCCTCTTTCTTCACCTAGTTTGGTGGATAATACATCTCAAAGCCACCTCTAATTTGACACATTCCTGGATTGCCTCCTCTTCTTTTTCCCATATATACTGATATGACAGCACAGGGATCACACCAATTTACTACAGTCTTCTGACAAGGGCTGTGCTTGTGTCTTACTTGCCCCCACCAATGTGTTTGGCTGGAGGAGTAAAACAGATGTTGAATGCATGACACTGGTCACCTTCTTTAAGCTGAACTTATTCATGTGTGTGCCAGTGATGCTAGCCCTTAGAAATGTCTAAGGGTGCTGCTAAAGCTTTATAAAATAGTCACTTTGGGGAGGTTTTGTTTTGGGAAGACTGTCAGTGTGTGGCTTAGTCTAAAAGAGCCCTTTAGCTAATCTTTATGGGGTAGACTCTTCAGAACACTGTGGAGGGAAATGAAAGTATAAATCATTTTCTGAGTATTATCAGGAAATTGTGGCTTTACCTATTGTCACTATATATAATCTCTTTACATACACATATAATCTCTTTACATACACATATAAAGAGATTTATAAAGAGATTTATGTGTGTATGTAAAGAGATTATATGAAAGTGTGTGTGTGTGTGTGTGTGTGTGTGTGTGTGTGTGTGTGTTTGTGTTTGTATTCTTATGTGTATATACACACAGCCATCCCTGGTGATGGTTACTGGGGTTTGAACTCAGAGCTCCATACTTGCTAGGCAGGTCTACCACTTGAACCATACCTCCAATTTGTTTTATTTTTATTTTTATTATTTTATATTATATTTTGGCCAGTCCTGGGGCTTAAACTCAGAGCCTAGGCATTGTCCCTGAGCTCTTTTACTACTTGTACCACAGTACCACTTCTGGCTTTTTCTGTTTTATGTGGTACTGAGGAGTCAAACCCAGGGCTTCATGCATGCTAGGCAAGCACTGTACCACTAAGCCACATTCCCAGCTCCCTGTTTTATTTTTATATATGCTATATTTAATTTTTAGAACTGGTCTTGGCTATTGCTTCTTCATTACCTATTGGTTACAGGGATCTACACAGACACTTGAGTTGAGAAAGTAGCCTTGAATTCAGGTTATAGCTTCTTGGCACTTCAAAGGGAGGCTGACTTATTTATATTTTCTTTTGTTTTTAGTGAGTTCTGAATAGCTAATGTCATCTTACAGTTGGCTTGTATTAAATAAATACTAGCTGTGAGGAGTTAATAATGTATTGATACCATGTGGGCATGTCCTTGGGACTTAGGCCACATTACCTGGCCCTGGGCCCTGGCCCTTGACTGTTAGGCATAAGGGTCTGCTGCACTTCAGATCCCTCTACTCCCCAGACAGTTTCATTCAGTCCTACAGAAAGTATGCTAGGGGTGTTTTTCAGGATAGAGTTGGGGTAGATGCTGGCTGTTTGGGCTACCAGCTATGTGATCTTGAATACTTAAATGAGTCTTTCTACGCTTTATTTTCCGTCTCTTAAATACATGTAATATTGGTTTCAGAGGTGGTGAGGGGAATAATGTATGTAATATCTGCCAGTTAGTAGACATTCAACAACTAATGTGATCATCATTAAAATTAGTCCCTGGAGGTATGTAAGAAAATGAAATATTAAATTTTTTTAACACAACCTAAGCCTTTAAGGTATGGTATGGTATTTCTTTTTTTAAAAAATACATGGTTGGTTATTTTATGGGTTGATAGTCAAGCCTTTCTCAGAAGGGTCATCAAGCTTAATGGTATGAGTGTGGTGTAGTGCCAGACACACGGCTTTTTAGCCTAGCTCTGTTGTTTACTGGCTAGATGCATAATCCTCTAGGCTTCATTTTTCCTCCTGTCCAAGGTAAGCATGATAATTGTTGCTATCCCATAGGTCCTTGAGAGCAATGCACAGAATATATAAGCACAGTTCTTGACACATAGTAAGAGCTGTTAAAATGTTTGTAGCTTTTCCTATATTTTTGCCACAGGAAATCTTGGGGAGTTGGCTTGGTGTGCCACATATGATTCTGTTCTGAATGGTTTGTGTGTTTTATCTCTTAGTACCATCTTCCTCATGGGACCTTTGAAACAACTGAAGCGCATGTTTGAGCCTACACGTCTCATTGCAACTATTCTGGTGCTGGTATGTTCTGGTTTTTAGCTGAGCTTCTCACCAGCGAATTTCTTTCCTTCCCTGAAGTTGAACCTGGGGCCTTGCACATGCTTGACAAGCATTGTACCACTGAGCTATGTTCTCAGTCCTTCTTATTTTGAGATAGAGTCATGCTATGTATCAGGCCAGTCTTGACCTTGAAATCTTCCTGCCTTAGCCTCCTGAATGTCAGGATTATAGGCATGTTTCATCCTGACCATTTGGGAGTTTTTATTTCCATTGATCCAGAATGCCTCTCTTTGTCTCATATGGACACATGGCCATCAAAATCATCCCAAGCTAGTGGCTTATGCCTGTTATCCTAGCTACTCATGAGGCTGAGATCTGAGGATCACAGTTCAAAGCCACCAGGGGCAGGAAAATAGGTGAGACTTATCTCCAATTAACCAGCAGAAATCTGGAAGTGGAGTCGTGGCTCAAGTGGTAGGCCACTAGCCTTGAGTAATAAAGCTCAAGGATAGTGCCCACATCCCGAATTCAAGCCTTAGGACCAACACACACAAATTTTTTTAGACTCCTTTCTTTTGACTCCTGATCTCATATCCTATTACAACAGGGAGGACTAGATAAGCATACTTCTCCCATCCAAGTACTAACCAGGCCTGACCCTGCTTAGCTTCTGAGATCAGACGAGATCAGGCGCGTTCAGAGTGGTATGGCCGTAGACTAGATAAGCATACTTCCCTTATTAGTTTCACTTATATACATCTCAGTTGCTTAAATAGGTAAGTTCTCTAAGGCATGAACATATTTGCTTATTTATTTTGTGTTCTACAGAGCAGGTACAGTGCTAGACACAGAAAATGTTTAAGGACTTACTGATTAATATAGGTACTGTTTTGGAGAAAGGCAGGAACTGCTACTGCTTGTAGGTAGATGACCTGGATCAGTCTCTTGTGGAAAAAGCTTTCTAAGAAAGGAGTTAGGAAAAGGCTCAGATGACATGTAGACAGATAACTGGCTTGCTGACTGTGAAATTGTTATGTTATATTGACCTTTGTCCTCACATACTCTTCTATTACAGACACTGGTGTTTTGCCAGAGTTAAACTACACAAGTTTGTGGGAAGCTCTGTGTGTTTGATTGAAAAGATGGATGGGTGAATGGCTGGGTCAGAAGAATGCTTGTAAATAGAGAAGCATCTTTGCTTTTTTAATCTTGTTGGCTGATCTGATTTCTTGGAGATTTTAGCACTTCTGCCATTAAGATGGATTAACTGCTTTGAAACAAAGGATGCAGGGGGTTGTCGTGATAATCATAGAATCTGAACTCTGCAGCCTAACAGAAATTGATGTGAGTTTGTCAAGAGCAATAAGGTTTTCATTATTAGTATATTAATTAAATCTTTCCTCTCTCCTTCTAGGTGTGTTTTGTGCTGACACTGTGTTCTGCCTTTTGGTGGGTAAGTGTAGATTGTTAAATCCTGTAAATTTTTTAGTTCATGCCCATTGTCATGCATTGTCCTGTGACCCTATTATCTTTCTTTCAGTATAACAAGGGACTTGCACTCATCTTCTGCATTTTGCAGTCTTTAGCCTTGACGTGGTAAGTAACCTTTGTAGTAGCCTGTTCTCACTCAAACCTCTAACTCATGCAACAAAGGAGATAAAAACTCAATGTGCTGTAGGTGTGAGGATTAGTAACATACAGAAGTTCTGCCACTGAAGAATTCTCAGTCACTCAAGTGAAATCAGGTTCCTGTACCACAGCTTACAGCCAATAGATGGCATTAGTGGTCTTGAGTGGTCCTACGCAGCTACTGGATGGCTGCTAAAGCATTTTAAGAACAGGTATAATAGGTATAATGAGGTTGTGAGTCAGACATTAACAGAAAAGGAAAGTGGTAAGAAAAACAAGAATTGTTACAGTTATGATAGAGTGAATCATTGAACAGAAGGGCAGAGTGGGAACTTTCTGTGGGAGATGAGGAGCAGACATAATGGTACCAAGGTCAGTGTATACATTGGAGGCCTGTTAGCTTTAGGATTCCAGCTGAAGGGTTTGTCTGACACATAGAGTCTAGTTATTGAGAGTTTTGACTTGTAGAGCCTCTTCATACCATCCTGATCTCACTGGGACTCATCAAGGGCTTGGGATCTTGAAGACCTCTCATAGATATTCACTCCATTGTGGGAATAGAGTGGGTAGTATTTTTCTTTTTCTTTTTTAATGGTAGAAGAACAGAAAATGTATTGCAGCTGAGTCAAAGTTAAACTCTGTTAAGGGTTTATAAAATCTTTGAAAGCAACTGTTGTGGATTATATTTGCAGTTCTTTCAGAATAGAGCTTCTAGGCCATCTGGATATCTGAAATTTGCCTATTTTAGGTGCTTGCTGTTAGCTCACTCAGTGAAACTGAGGCCATTAGGATTAGTGTCACAAGGTTTTGCCCCCTTTGATGGCTACAGCTTTGCATATGGTAAAGTTGTATGAGCACGTGTGCATGCACACTCCTAGACCACGGAGGACAGTGGGCCTGGATAAATAAATTTAGGTACATTGAGAACTCAGGAACACTACTGTGTAATCTCCACAAATCTTTATTTATTTGGCCTTTTGATTTTCATTATAGGTACAGCCTATCCTTCATTCCATTTGCCAGGTAAGACTATTTATTTGGAAATGCAATTTTTAACATTTATAGTTGGTGATATATTTGCATAGGGTCTTTTAGTTGAGAAAGTTTTATTTTTAGAGAGTACCTGTCAAAATTCTTTGAGCTAAATAGGCAAAGCTTATATGACTGTTTTATTATGATTAAGAAGTTAAGGGCACCTGTCCATTGAAGCTAATTATACAACTAAAATGTATTAACATGCATCACTGTCCCTCAGTGACATCATCTGTAATATAGAATAAATATATGCACATTATCTTTCTTAATCTATAGTTTTGAGGTTTTATGTACTTATTTTTTATTATAGAGGTGAGCATCAGTTTAATGTCACTGCTTTTAAAAGATGGAGGAATCTAATTATATGCTTGTTTTCTTATAGTATCCCACGTGGGGAAACCTTGTGACGGGAAAGTGAGCAGAAAGGGGGCTGTGGAGGACTAGAACTTCCTAGTTGTAGTGTGGCTTTGGGCAGCTCTTTTGAGGAGAGTGGAGGTCTGTCTTGCAGTCCAGGCCCTTTCCTCTCAGGAACAGGCCACTGTGGGACATTCACAGAGGGTCTTTGCCACTGACAGGGGCCTTGAGGGGATGATACCTCATTCATCATTTTGCATTTTTCCTTCCTATAGGGATGCTGTGAAGAAGTGCTTTACCGTGTGTCTTGCATAGTACACTGCCAATATGCAAAGCTTTTGGAAGGCCCTGTGGATGGAAACTGATGGACAGTTTTGTAAAGATCCTTTACACCTCTGTCTTACAGACACGTGCCTTTTATCTTACAGCAGTGTGATGCTTGCAATTTGAACATTTGAGGGTTGTCTTTGGAAGTAACTCTCTGTTCCCAAACCCAAATATCTGTAGCATAATATACAACACAGGCTCTGTATGTCATGGAGTTGGAATCTTCTTCATGAACCGTTTCCTCCTTGGATGGTGTCCCATTGGAGTCTCATAAATAAACATTTTGTGAAATAGCAGCACATAAGCCTCGGGAGGTGAGTCCCAGTGACAGCAGGCAACTCCATTACAGATTACAACAGTTAAGGAACAGAAGTTTGGAGTCATCAGGAACTTTCAGACTTGTCCCGTACTATGGAGACCATCACTGCTGCGTGGAAATACTTCTACCTTAGGGTCTGAAAACAGATGATTCTTCCTTATCTAAGCCTGTGCTGTGCCTGGCAGTGGACTGAAGTAAAAATAAGCACCTTTCAGTAATGGGTTGTTTCTTAATCTAGATGTACATCCTCCTGCTGTTCTGAATTATGTCTGACTATAGAATGTCTTTTTAGCATTCGATTCAGATTCTTTCTCTCCTAGGTACCACCTCACCCTGCCCATATCTTACTTATGACCTGACTCTAGATGGAGAGAGAACAGAGCAGTTGTGGAAAACATGCCATTTCCTTTTGGATAGGAGCCCATAGGAGGTGAAAAATCTTGCTATTCCTTGATGTTTTTTTGTTTTTTGTTTTTGGTTTGTGTGTGAGTTGTGGGGCTTGAACTCTGGGCCTGGGCACTGTCTCTCAGCATTTCAGCTCAAGACAAGTCCTCTACCACTTGAACCACTTCTGGTTTTCTGGGGGTTAATTGGAGATAAGAGTCTGTAGGCTTTCCTTCCCAGGCTAGCTTTGAACTGCAATCCTCAGATCTCAGCCTCCTGAATAGCTAGACGTGAGCCATGGGCGCCCAGCTTTGATGTATTTTTTTCTTCATTATTTATGTGTTTGTTTTGATTTTATCTTCTGTCCTCGCCTGGAGTGGGGCCAGGGAAGATTGGGTGGGGAGACGGATCCTGGCTGTGGGACCATCAGGTAGGAGGCACGCCTGCCGAGATGTCTTTAAGCTCCAGCCTTTGTACTCAGCTTGTGCTGTGGGCCCTGAGGGGACATAAGACTATACAGTGTCAGGTCCAATCACATGCACAGTGATTTTGTGTTTGTGACCTTGCTGGTTCTCCTAAGAGCTTTGTGGCCAAGCAGAGAATGTCACCCCATTGTGCAACCAAGGGAATTGAGGCTCAGATCCCTTTCTGCATTTACCCAAAGCTATAATAGGGCAGAGGTTGAATACTAATGTATAACATTATCACCTGTTGTCTCATTGACTGTTCACAGTGACTGCCAGACAGAGGTATTGCCATCATTAGAGAAAGAAAGGGGCTTGTACCATTTCCCACCTTGGAACATCAAGGAAGGGCTTCTTGGCATAAAGGCTTTTGCTTCACCTACCCTAACTTCCATAGCCTGTGACTGATTTGCTCAGGCAGCTTTCAGTTTGGACAAAGCAGCTTTTTCCAGGATTTTCAAAACTCCAGATTTTTTTTAACTTCTATTGCCTTGCCCTTTGGTTGTTGTCTTGTTTTTGCTTAGGTGGTGGAAAGAAGAAATTCACTTCAAATGTGCTTAAATCTAACAAGTGAGAATGGAGAATTAGGGCTGCAGACTGGCTGTTAGTGGTCTGTTTCCTGCTCCCTAGCCTCCCCCACTTCTGCCATTCACTACCTAGTAGAGATCACTGGGAAGGTAGGGAACCTTTAGATGTCTCTTACAGATGGGGGTGTGATGTGCTTCCACTCTAGTGGAGCCACTGGCTGGAGCACTTCCTCTCTTGGACTGCAGTTCTGTCAGTGATTAGTTGTTGGGAGGAGAATTCCCCTGCAGACCAGGAGTGGTAATTTGTAGTTTCCTTGACCCTCTTCCCCTTGTCCAAGCTTAGACTTGTTGGGTGGCCAGCAGAGTGGGTGCTAGCTCACTGACTTTTGTCTTACTATCCAGAAGCCTTGCTGTTTTATAGAATGAGTTCTGGGGGATTTTGTAGTTCTCCTCATATTTGGTGTGGCTGCTGTACAGTTCCCAGCTCCAGGTGCCTTGTCTCTGGGAAAGCTGAAATACCATCCCTCATTTGTTTTCCCCTGGCAATGATCTCATGTTGGAGGACATATCCTTTCCCTAGTATGGTGATTCTGTGGATTAGCTGTTCTAACATTAGACTTAGAAGTGTACAAAATCATTTCCATAGATTCATCTAAAGTTGGGGAGTGCCACCTGCCTTTCACTATGCAGAGAGAGCATGTATGATAAAGTCATTAAATGCATTTTAAATAAAATTATTTTGATACTTACATTAGAACAGATAGTGAACAAAGTGTGGAGGATATGGCTGGTTGGGATTCTGATTTTGCAGGCTTGTGACACGTGACATATGGGATGAGACTTGGAGATGAGTTGGGAAATGAAAATGCACCCTGTAGCAGAGGATTCCTTTTGCTATGGAATAGTTCACAGCAGACCTTACCTTGTCTTTTCTCATATAACTTCTGACCAAATCAATTGCAGAATTATAAATAAAATTCACCACCTTGTCTAAAAACTTCATTTTTTAGGGTGGAAACAATGTTTGAAGCTATAGGAAGCATTTTGCTAAAAATTTTGACATTGTTTTAGAAGGTAAGCATCCAAGATTTTTTGAGTAAGTTTAATATATGCAGTAGTTTATAGATAGCATTTTAAAAGAACTGAATGGACTTTCAGCCACAATTAAATGCAGAATTATATCTATATAACTATTTTAAAGTTAGCAAAAAACATCTCCCAAATAAACTTAGAAGCCTAAATTGTTTAGAAATGTCTATTTAAAAAATTGGTTAGGAGGTGACCCTAAAGTACCTTCTAACTCCTAATTGTATGAAGTTCTGAGACCCTGGGTAATTCTAATCTAGTGAGAGGTTGTTTAAAAGGGTTTATTTGATACCAGCTGACTCAAGATTGGGCATCTGGTTCTACTTTGATTAGTTCACTTTGGTTAGTTCCACTTTGGTTATTCCCAGATGCAGGACACTACTCTCAAATGTTGGAAGCTGAGGCTCTGATGTCAGATTATCAGTTTCTGTTGCAGGAAGGCAAATGGTGAGTAGTAGAACTTCTGTTAATGTAAACTGCAAAGGTAAAAATCAGATCTTTTCTAACAGGAGCTGCTAATTAACACTAGATTTAGAGTGTACAAAATAATTTTCATAGTCTGGTAGGAGGTCAGGAAAAAGTAAGTTTTAACAGGCAGGAGAAACTTTGCTATTTTAAAATGAAAAGCCAGAGCCAGGTGCAGCAGTGCATGCTCGTATCCCAGCACTTGGGAGGCAGAGGCAAAGAGGATTACAAGTTTGGAGGTCAGCTTTGGTCATATAGTGAGATACCTGTCTCGGAATGAATAAAGAAATAAATGAAATAAATGAAAAGTTCACAGCATCATAATAAACAATAATGTAGGTATTCAAAACATTTAATTTACTACATTTAATAAACAGCCTCAAACCAGGACAGCAAGACTGCTATTAGTGAGCTAGTTACCCAGGTATAATAGCTCCTGAGGCTTCCTTAAAGAATAAATGAGAGCTGGGAATGTGGTTCAGTGGTAGAGTACTTATCTAGCATGCTTGAAGCCCTGGGTTTGATTCCTCAGTATTGCATAAACAGAAAAGGCCAGAAGTGGCGCTGTGGCTCAGCCTTGAGCAAAAGAGACTCAGAGACAGTGCCCAGACCTCAAGTTCAAGCCCCAGGACTGGCAAAAAAATTAATTAATTAAAATAAAGAATAAATGAGATATTTGACTCTGCCTGTAACACATTCATACTGCAGCACAAATGAGTCTGTTCTAAGTACAAATGGACTGTGTGTTTGTTGTAATTAATCCCTAAAGGATGGCTATAGTGGCTATATGTTGAATCTTGTCCTCTTTGTGTTACGAAAAGTTTTCGTTTTGCCTTTTTTGATGAGTTTGCTTGACTTAGGAGTCTTGAATAAGAAAAGGAAAAGATAACTTTCTGAACTCAGCTCTTTTATTATTTTTGTGAATTTGGATTGTGAAGTTGAGGTGAGAATGTTGGGAACCCTATGGTGAGAGCAGAGGTGTGACTCAAGAGCAAATCACTTGCTTAACATTCAACTCCCAGCATTATAATAAAAAAGAAAAAAGCTTGTGATTTGGGTATTGTAGAATAATGTGCCTATTCTAATACAATGAGCTTTCAACACACTTTGATAGAGCATGAGTCGATTTTTATAATTGTAAACATACAAATAATTTTAATGCTACTGATTGCCTAACTGCATTTTTATATCCAGAAATATATTCTTAGGTACTGTATTTCCTACTTGAGAATCTGTTTCATATGATAAACTCTGTTTTCTTTTTACTGATTTCATAAAGAACATTGCTAGACACAAATCTGTCTCTTCCCTTCTTCCTGTCACAATTTTTGTGCCTTTTTTCCCATTCTCCAATAAATAATAGAATTATGATCTTTAATACATTTAGTGTGTTGTGTCTGAGTCACTGAGTCAACTTTAAGTAGAAAAAGGGTAATGTCTTTTTAAAAAAATTGTGTTTTTTTGTTGTTTGTTAAGTAGTTTTACAAGGTGATTACAATTTCATAAGTCAGGTTATGAGTACAATGCATTTTGAACAGTGTCACCCCTCCCATCCTCTCTCATTTTCCCTATCCCATCTCCACCCTAAAGTGTTTCAGTTTTTACATGATATACATCAAATACAGTGAGTGCATTAACTCACCCTTACTCCTTTCAGGGCTATGTCTTTAAATTCTTGCTAAACTTTTTATTGTGAAAATACTGTACAGAGAGGTTACAGTTACATGAGTAAGGTAATGACTACATTTCTTTTTTAAATTTTTTATTGTGAAAATACTGTACAGAGGGGTTACAATTACATGGGCAAGATAATGAGTACATTTCTTATCAAGCATTGTAGCCTCTTCCTTTGTTTCCCCTTCCCATTCCATCCTCTCCCCGGCCCCCCTACCCTACCCTTCTTCCCCCACCAAAGTTGTAAAGTTCGTTTGGGACATAACGACTTGTACATCTCATTGTTGCAATGGGTCCACCTGTATCCCTATTTAAATGATTTGTTTTTTTCCCTTCCCCTCCACAAATTATAACATCATCAAATACAGTAAAAGCAGGGAGGGACATACAAAGCAACAAAGAAATAATCTTATAAATGTGTTAGAAACAATCCCATGAAAGAAAAAAACATTTGAATACGTATCTTAGGGTTCATTTCCCTAACAACAACTTAGCTGACCTTTTCTGCTTGACACAGACATATCCTAGCTATTGCAAATAAGGGAAACCAGGGGACCTATGTTTCTTGGGTCTGGCTTACTTCACTTAATATTCTTTTTTACAAGTCTTTCCATTTCCTAACAAATGGGACAATGTCATTCTTTCTGATGGAGGCATAGAATTCCATTGTGTATATAGACCATATTTTCTTGATCCATTCATCTACTGAGGGGCATCTGGGTTGGTTCCATATCTTAGCTATGGTAAATAATGCTGCAATAAACATAGTTGTGCTGGTAGCTGTAGTGTGGTCTTGTTTGTAAACATTTGGGTAAATGCCCCAAAGTGGGATTGCTGGGTCATAGGGGAGCTTTATGTGGAGTCTTTTGAGGAACCTCCATACTACTTTCCAAAGTGGTTGAACAAGTTTACACTCCCACCAACAATGCAGTAAGGTTCCCTTCTGTCCACATCCCTTCCAGCATCTGTTGTTATTAGAGTTCTTGATTATAGCCACTCTAACTGGAGTGAGGTGATATCTCAATGTTGTTTTGATTTGCATTTCTTTTTTGGCTAGAGAGGTTGAGCAGTTCTTCATGAGTCTGTTGGCCATCTTTCCTCTTCAGAGAAGTTTCTCTTTAAGTCTTTAGCCCACTTATTTATTGGGCAATTGTTTCTTTGAGGATTTGTTGTTGGGGAATTTAATGTTTTGAGTTCCAGGTATATTTTAGATATGAGACCCTTGTCTGTTGTATGGCTAGTGAAGATCTCCCAATCTGTGGGCTTTCTATTGATCTTGCTA
>NW_012267273.1:13685917-13702069 GCF_000151885.1 Dipodomys ordii
GGTCTGTAGGTTCATTTCTGGGTTTTCAATTCTATTCCATTGGTCCTGAGGTCTGTTCTTGTGCCAGTACCAAGCTGTTTTGATTACTATGGTTTTGTAGTAGAGTTTGAAATTGGTATTGATATTCCTCCAGCAGTGTTCTTTCTGTTGAGGATCATTTTTGCTATTCAGGGTCTTTTATTGTTCCATATGAATTTTTGGATTCCATCTTCCATTTCCTTGAAGAAACAACTGCCCAATAAATAAGTGCGCTGAAGACTTAAAGAGAAACTTCTCTGAAGAAGAAAGAAGGATGGCCAATAGACACATGAAGAAATGCTAAACCTCGCTAGCCATAAAAGAAATGCAAATCAAAACAACAGAGTCCTAGATGTTTCTGGTATGGGAAGTGGTTTATTGACATTTCATTTTCATTACTTCTTATGTATCACTACTTGGTTCAATTAGAGTATAGGAAAACATCAATTTTTTCCAGGATTCGTCAGGTGACTGGCATAAGGTTTTCAAAGTACTCTCTTATAACATTCTCAGTTTTGCTTATTTCTGTTGTGATGTCTCATTTTTGCCTCTAATTTTATGTATTTGTGTGAGTTCTCTTACTGTTTTTTGTTTTTTTTAATATGAAGGTGATATACAGAGGGATGGGTTACAGTTATATAAGTTACATTTTCTCCTGCTTCCCACAACCCCTACATCCCACTCCCCCAAAGTTGTAAAGTTCATTTCTAACATAGTGTCTAGTGTATATCATGGTTGCTTTGGTTAATCTTTGTCCTATCATTTCTGTGATTTCCCTTCCCTTTCCCAAATCAGATTAACTTACGTATAAGACAATGGGTACAGAAAGAAAAAACAGTGACAAGAAGGAATAAACCAAAGGGGAAAAAAGTAAATAGAAATAACTAAAAACAGTTCACTGTATAATAATCCTGTATCCATTTCTTGGAGCTCATTTCAATAAGCATCATTTTCTATGGTGATATGCATATAGCTATTGAGCTATTGTGCTCTTTTCTAAGAATATCCTAGACATTCTAGTTTTTCCAAATGAGTGAAAACCTGAAGCCTATGATTCTTTGAGTCTGGCTTGTTTGACTTATTATGTTTTCCAAGTTTTTCCATTTTCTTACAAATGGGGCAATGCCATTCTTTCTATTGAAAGCATAGAATTTCATTGTGCATATATATGACATTTTCTTCATCCATTCATCTACTAAGGGGTAGCTGGGTTGGTTTCATATCTTAGCTATGGTGAATAATGCTGCAATGGATATAGTTGTGATGTTAGCCTTAGTGTGGCCTTGTTTGTTGTCATTTGGTTAAATGCCCAGGGATGGGATTGCTGGGTCATAGGGGAGCTCTTTTAAGGATTCTCTGTACTTCTTTACAGAGTATTTGAACAAGTTTACATTTCCACCAATAGTGTAGTAATGTTCCTTTTTGGCCATATACCCACCAGCAAGCATCTGTTATTATTAGTTTTCTTCATAATGGTCATTCTAACTGGGGTGAGGTGGAATCTCAATGTTGCTTTGATATGCATTTCGTTTATGGACAGAAATGTTGCATATTTTTTCCTGTGTCTATTGGCCATTCATATTTCTTCTTCAGAGGTCTCTCTAAAAAATCTTTATCCCACTTATTATGAGAGTTGTTGCTTCTTTGAGGATTTTTTTTTAGGGGGGTTAACTTTTGGGGGCTCTAAGCATATTTGAGATACAAGGCCATTGCCTGTTACAGAACAAGTAAAGAGCTTCTCCCAATTTGTGGGCTTTCTATTTATCTTTCTATCTATATAAGTTCTCTTCTTAGTCAGATTTAGTTAGGGTCTGCGAAGTCTATTAATTTATTCAAAGAACCAACTCTGTTTTGTTGATTCTTTCTATGTTTTATTTAGTCTTTATTTAGTTATTTCTGATTTAATTTTGTTTATTTCTTTCTGTTTACTACTTTGGACTTGGGCTTATTCCTGTTTTCAAGGAGCTTGAGGAACATAATTAAAATATTTGTTTGAGATTTCCCCAATTGTTTGTAGGCACTCAGAACTATAAATTTTCCTCTATGTACTACATTTACTGTGTCCCAGAGCTGGTATTTTGTTTGTTCATTTTTGTTAAATTCCAGTTACTGTAAGATTTCCATTCTAATCTCTTCAGTGTCCCACTGATCATTTAGCAACGTGTTGTGTCTTCATGGGTTTGAGAGGTTTTTTTTTTTTTTTTTTGGTTTAGCTGTTTAATTCTAAGTTTATTCTGTTGTGGTCTGACAAGATATGGGAAGTCAATTTATTTTTCTTTCAATTTGGACAGAATTTCTGTGTGACATAGGATGGGTTCTATTTTGGAGAATCTTCCATGAGCTGCTGCGAAGAATGTATATTCTGACACTGAATGTATATTTTGTAGATGTCTGTTAGGGCTAAATGGTCAATGTAGTTATTTATGTCTGCAGTTTCTTGGTTGAGTTTTTCCTGAATGACCTATCCATAGATGACAATGATGTGTTGAGATGTGTTTTTAAGTTAAGATGTGTTTTGGTTGAAGAAGTGGGGTGCTCCAGGATTCAGGGCATTGATACTTAGACTTGTTATATCCTCCTAATGGAGAGTTGCCTTTATTAATATGTAATTTCTCTTCTTGCTAATTTAATTTGAATTCTATTTTATCTTATGTTAATAATTCTACTGTGGCCTGTTTATAGTGTCCATGTGCTTGAAAATTGTCCTTCCAGTCTTTCAGTTTGAGTATGTTTGTTTTTGTCAATAAAATGTGTCTCTTGTAGATATTACATGCATAAGTCTTGTTTTATTATACTATTTAGTCTGTTTTCTAATTGGAAAGTTAAGTCCATTGATATTGAGTGTTAAGACTTTGAAATATAAGTCCTGCTATGTTATACACCTGCTCTTAGGAGCTGTGCCTCACCTACTCAATATATTTACCTTGTACTCTAGAGCATTTTTTTAAATAACCAGTTCTTGTTCTTTTTGTCTTCTCTATATAGGATATATTTGATTAACTTCTATTCTGCTGATTTGGAGGAGATACTTTGTTTCAAGTTTTCTTTCTCATGAAATACTTTATATATCCTTTAAAAGTAAAGGAGAGTTTGGCTTGGTTCCCTATTCACAGTTGGTAGTTGTTTGCCTTCAATATTTGTCATATATCATGCCAGGCTTTTTACCATATCAGGTAAGAAATCCGTATTTATTCTGACTGTATATCCTTTATAAGTAATCAATCTTTTTTCTATGACAGCTTTAAGAATCCTTTACTTGATCTCTAATGATCCTCTCATGGATTATGATGTGGATTATGACAGCTTTAAGAATCCTTTCCTTGATCTCTAATGATCCTCTCATGGTTTATGATGTGGTGGTGGGTTGTTCTGTTCTGGTATTCTGTTTGGTGTCATAAAGGCTTCTTTTCTTTGAATGAGCCTATCTCTGGATGTTTGAATGTTCTCTGTTAGAATTCTGTAATATGTTTCCTATCCATTTAGTTTCCTGTTCTTCTCTTTCTTGATACCTATGTCCTCCAAATTTGATTTTCTAACTGAGTCTTGAAGTTCCCACAAAATTATTTCTTATTTCTTGGATTTGTTCTAAATGATTTTCTCCTCTTTCCTATTAGATCTATTCTGTCTTTGACCCTTGAGATTATCTTCTATGTCATCTATTTGCTGTGGAGACTCTACTTTGTTTTTGTATTCCTTGTCTTCTAGTTGGTCATGTTTTTGAGGGCTTCTATCTCTTTATTAAAGCTTGTTTGAGGTCTTGTATGGATTTCTTTACATCTTTTCTTTGGGTGGGGGGTGGTTGGGAGGGTTGTTTTTTTAGGTGTGTCTTCTCTCATATCTTTTAACTAGGCATCTATTTTTTCCTTGGACTCCCTTGTCTTCTCAGAATTTATTTATCTTTCTGTTTGAAGACTCCATTAATTATTTTGCTAATCTTTGGTTGTTCTCATCTTGTTCACAAATTTCCTTATAGAGGTTTTGTATCTTTTCATTAATCACATTTTTCAGCAGTATTTGTAATGTATTTTGAAAACTATCTTCTAGGTCCTTGATTGTCTATTCTAATCCCTGGTTATTTACTGTGTGAATTATAATACCTTGACATCACTTTTCTTGTATTTTTCTGATTTGTTCTGTCCATTTGGAGGATTTCTTGGCTTTCATTTGGAGATCTATGATCTTAATGGGTGACTCTCTATGTTCTTGGTTGATTTGCCAGGTGTTAGTTTGATCTTCTGTTGTGATTTGTTTTTCTGGAATTAGGTTTTTGTCTAGACCATTAAGTGTAGAAATAGAGGTTATTAGCAGTGAGATGTTGTGATGTTAACACTTGTGGTTCCAGTGACAGTTCAGACTGTCCAGTGGTATTTTGAATTGTCTCTGTGTTTGGATTAGGCTGTCTCTGGTGTACACTTCTGTTCCTGCTTTTTTCCAATGTGGCCCTTTTATCTCCACAATGTAGCTGTGCTTTTGAATATGTTGGCCAACACAGTCACAGCAGTCACCTGCCTGGCTGGGGACCCTTTCATAGATTTCAGTTTTCTTGTGAAGACAGTATAAAAATCTTCTTTTGAATTGTATATCTATATATAATTATAGCTGACTTGGTGTGACCCTCTATAAGTGGAGTACCTGCTAGGACTCTAAATCTCTGTTTCATTAGAGAGAGCTAGGGTAATTTTCTGTTGTTATTCTGCCATTGTTTTTCCTCTTCCTCAGTTTAGTTTTTATATTGTTGATTTTTTCACATAATTTAGGATTTATGATTGTTGTATCAAGTTATTTTTGTTTTTCAGTTTGTGTTACTTTGAATTAGTGATTTCAGGCTCGTATAAAGAGACAGAAAGAATATTAAATGTGTGTTACTACATTGAAAGAAAGAGAGCAGACATTTTAACCTTTTGCTACAAGTAAATTAATATTAAGCAAAGCAAATTAAAATAATTACTTATTTACTCTTCAGAGGAAGAGTATAGTACTCTTGGATATCTTGGAGGAAAAGACTTTAGACTCGTTACAACTGATACCTTACATTGAAATTACTGGCTAAACTTTCTTCAGAAAGGAAAAAGCTCCATTTCTTTCCTATTAGTATTATAAAATTACAATAGCTGAATGTTGAATTGTTTTCCTCTGCTATTTTCAATTCCATTCTTCATCCATTAGGTATCTAGGACTTTGAATGGCCAATTCCTTAAAATAACTATATTGCTTATATTGTGATGTAAATCTCAGTAATATTAATATAAATTTACATCTGAGTCTCATCGGAAGCAAGAAACCTATTTTACTCTTTTCTATCTTTTAATCCAGTCTGAAGCAAGAAACCTATTTTACTCTTTTCTATCTTTTAATCAACAAATCCATTCTCTTGAGAAATATGTTCTCATCTTTTATATTGCTTCAGTAAACATCATGTATTTCTAGTACTTTTACTGAAATAAATATAATGTTTGGAACAGAAAGACAACCCCCCCCCATTATCACTTAAGAGTAAATTCTTGAGGACTATTTTATATATAAAAATAAAAAAATATTCATGTTTATACATGAATAATCTAATGGTTAAGTCAATTAGATGCAAGAACTACCACATCGTCTCAATTTACTTAAAGACACCAAAATATTAGTGTTCATGAATATCACTCATTTTTAGAAAATCACTAATCAAAACAAAGTTTATATTATATTTGAAATTTTAAAAATGAAAATCACACCCAGATTTGCTGTGAATATCCTGTTTCCAGGAATACATTTATTCAGCAAACAGAGAAACAAAAAATAAGGGTTTGTCACATAGAATTAAAGATGTAGGAGCAGACTATCTTTCCATAAGATGATAAATACATGCAAATAGTGTAATTTTTTCAAAACAATTCATGAGGATTTGTGATCATGATAGGTAAGCAAAGTAACTGGAAAACTGTATATGTAAATTGAGCTTTCAATATAGATGGACAAGTTTTCAATAAATGAGCCTATAGAAGATGATTGTGTATTTCTAATACACATCCAGTATTCTACATTTTCCCACATACTCCAGTTCTCTTACCTCAGTTCCTGATCAATATTCTTCTACTTTCATGATGTCAATTGCTATTAAAATAACAAGGTGGATTTTTTTTTTTTGGTTTCTAGATCCAATAAATTTTAGTATTTTGGAATAGTGGTATAAATTCATGGAGTTTGACTTGAATGTCAAGTTTGAGGATACTGTATTCAGGGAACTGTTAATTGGCCTGAAGTAGCCAGGAACATATTATGAATACACAGACATACCGTATACTAAGGACAAGGGACTTGCTCTTGGGGAAAGATACAGGTCCAGGCAAGATCTTGAAGCAAAGAAAAAACAATGGAGCAAATATCAATCAACTATCATTACAAAGGAATGGAACCTATCTCTGATGTGTTTGGGTGGCAGCTGTGTGTATGTGTGTGTGTGTGTGTGTGTGTGTGTGTAGAGAGAGAGAGAGAAACAGAGAGAGAGAAAGAGAGAGGGAGAGCGAGAGACAGAGACAGAGAGAAAGAGAATTTTAGTGTGGCTTCCATATTTACAGTCCATAGAGCATTACTTGTTAGGGGGAAGGTGCTCTATAGCACTGATACCACTGTCATCACTTTTTACTGCGAAAAACACTTGCCTAATCTCTAATTAAAAAGGGAAAAATAAACTAACACCTTACACATTTGTTTTGACAATTAATTGGTATATTGAAGGCCAAACGGAGGAATCGGGGATTAATATAATCTTTTTCCTCTCTTCTGATTGTTACACAGCAATAGCTGTGATTTTAGGAGTCCCCTGCAATGTACTCACATCTTAATTACTAATATGTTTAATAAAAGAAACGTATGATAGAGAAATAGATCAGCCAGCAAGCACAAAGAACTAGTGATAAGATCGAACTCTTGAGCAGGGTTGCCACATCTTTTAGGAATGCAGTTCTGTGGCTTTCCTGTGTGATTAAAAGGTAAGAAAGTACTATAGAAACAAGAATTTCTGTTCAGCCAAGTAGAAAGTGCTCATGATCCCATCCTCACATTGTAAATTTCCATTTCATAAAGACTCTCTTTTAGAGTGCTTTCATTTAATATACTTCAGCACCTCATCCTTCCCTGCGGGAGACAGGAAAAAAGATAATTTTGTTTGAATATTATCTTACGTAAATTAGTGTGTACAGGCATGACTTGTATAATTACAGAAGTTAGTAATAAGTGTAAATAGGGATCATGTCACAACTAAACACATAATTAGAATCACATAACAAGACTAGAAGTCACAGCATTTTGTGCCTGAAAACATACATTAGATTAGTTGCAGAATTTTTATTTTGAGACAAACTTTATATTAAAGTATAATGCACTAAGGATTGAAACATCTTATTGAAAAATATATTTCTAAGAGATATTTTGCTGCATAATTTTAAGAAGAAAATGGCCCCAAAGTAGTAATTTTTCTTATTTTCCTGTTTACATGTGATTAACCTCCAAATTAGAAATCCAGATATATGATTTAATTTAATTTAACCAAAAATATTATTGAGTATAAGGACCTTATAGTCTCTACATTCTTCACACGAAGATAATCAAATATGATGAGTCTGAAATAATTAGTCTCTGTGTGAATTATGTTAGTATTATTTACAATGTGAGTGAAATGTTTTAATAGTAGTTTATATTTTAGTTTAATTTCTCTGAATAGACAATAAATGATATAACCAAAGGCTAAAAATGATTAGATTTAAAATTGAGAATTCAGGAAATGTTTTTGAACACACTGGTTACTGGAGCCTTCACAACAACCTCATGATATAATTTGTATTGATGAAGCAAAAATCCCAGAGGTTAGACATATATGAATAGAAAAATCATGTCATTCTGAATATGTAGAGCTACATATCAAACATAAAAATTTAACTTTTAAATACGTGAATATACTAATATATTTAATTGCAGCATAAGTACTTCTGAAAGGAGATAAAATTGCATTTATTTTGAAAATTAAACCTAAGTTTTCATTCGAATAAAAGACAATGTTTAAAATCTCACTCATTCAAGACACAAGATGTACAGTTAGTTTTTTTGCATGCCAATTATGTTCTCCACACTTACTATAAATACTAGATTAGTAAACCTAAACCATTGCTTTGTAGGGAAATAGAAATTTAGTTTCCTAAAAATCATGAATATAATTTTTTTCTCAAAAATTACTAAATGTTTCATATTTTTGTCATGGAATCTTACTTGATATATTTTTATTCATTAAGTTAAATAACTGGCCAATAACAATATAAATTATGCATGAACAAAGTTTACCTAACACAAGTATTTTCTTCACAAGACATATTATGGCTCTCTTAAAGAACACTAGAAGGCAGTGTGTTATTTATTAATTTTTAGCTATTTTGTTGATTTCTCTGCTAACACTTTCAAGTAAAATAAGTATGAAATTTAACAAAAAGTACAGAGTTTTTCCTAAGTTTCCTATTCAGGGTTCAACAGGGTTAAATTAAAGTTAGGTTTCTAGTAAGGTCTAGGTATATAGTTAGGGTTAGGAAATAGAGTAGATTTTAAGAAAACCTGCAACTTCTTTTTGGAGATATAGTAGTTCAGTAAAACTTAAGATCAGTGGAAACTACGGTATTTTTCATGATATGATGATTTGAGGTTAATGATTCATAAAGGTAACAAGTTAGATTCAGAGTCCAAGTCAGGGAATCTGTAGGATTTAGAGCAAACTGCAAATCATTTCAAAGACAAAGAGTATCTTTTAGGATATATCTAAACTCGAGTATTTTCCATTAATTTTAAGGTTGGGTTACTATTATCTTCAAGGTCACTCTTAGGGTTCTGACCAGGATTAGAGTTAGGATTAGGGAAATGGAAGGTTGAGCATAAAACTGAAAAATGAATCTGAGAACTACAGGCTGAG
This sequence comes from Dipodomys ordii, assembly GCF_000151885.1. Lineage (NCBI taxonomy): Eukaryota > Metazoa > Chordata > Mammalia > Rodentia > Heteromyidae > Dipodomys > Dipodomys ordii. The sequence continues at coordinate 13,694,871 of NW_012267273.1, forward strand.
GAAGAGTTAGGACGAATGTTAAACACAGGATTGCTATGTACATGAGCTTTCAGGTACATTTAGGGTTAGCCTCATTGTTCCAATTAGGGTTAGGGCTAGGGTATGTAAAAAGATAAGATATGGGGTGCAACCACAAACTATTTTAAGAACATGAGTTGAACCAAAGTTAGGATGAGTGAAAAACAGTGTATTCATGGACTTTTTGTTGGAATCCGTAGGGTTAGGCTTACTTTTCTAGTTCAGATTAGCATTAGGGTCAGGGAAGGGTAAGCTTTAGGGTAAAACAGTTTTCTACTAATAATTACAGGTCAATTATTTGTGAAATTTAATGGAAACTACAATGTTTCTCCTACATTTCCTGTCAGGGATCATTTGGCTTAGGTTTAGAGTTAGGTTTCCAGTAAGGTTTAGGGATAGGGTTATGGTTAAGTAATAGACTAGATTGTAGTACATCTGAAACATTCTTTAGGATGCAGGAATTCAGGAAAAGTTAGGATCAATAGAATCTAGAGTATTTTTTACGTTATGTATTTTTAATGTTGTGAGCATTTGAAGTCAATGGATAAAACTGTTCCTAACTGAGAATAAGATAGATTCAGAGTTTGAATCTATGCTGAATCAAAATTCAAGTGTTTTTTGATAACTTTAGGATTGGGCTACCATTAGCATCAAGGTTAGGGTTAAGATTCATGTCTGTGGGTGTTAGTGTTTATGGAAATGGAAAATTTACTGTCAAACTCAAACTCAAACTAAACTTTAGATCTACGAAACAAGTAAATTTTCAGATGAATGTGAAATAGATTTCTGATACTAATATATAGGTTCAGGTGCAATTATGGTTACAGTTAGTTTCAGCGTTCAATTCAGGATTAGGGTTAGGCCCTCAAAAGGGTAAGATATCAGGTAAAATATAACCAATTTCAACAAATATCAGTTCATTGAAAGGTAGGATCAATGAAAAGTAGTGCATTAGGAGGGTAATTAGGGCTAGGCTTAGGTTTGTTTTTCTAGTTCAGGTTAGGTTTTGAGTTGTGGAAGAGGAAGCTTTAGGGTAAAACTAAGTTTATTTTTACTAACAATTAGATGTAAAATAAGTGTGAAATATTCTAGAAAGTATAGTATTTTCCCTACATTTACTTTTCATTTTGTATTTAACTTTATAGATTTAGGTTTTCAATTATGTGTAGAGTTAAGGTTAGAATTAGGAAATCGATCAGATGTTAAGTAAATCTGAAACTTATTTTAGGATCTAGGATAAGAAAAGCTACAACATAGAAAAATTATAGTATTTTTCATGATGTCAACATCAGGTCAGTTGATAAAATGGTTCATGTTAGGGACCAAGATAACTTCAGCTCTAGAGTCAGGAAATCTGTAGGATTTAGGGTCAACTGCAACTTATTTCAAGAGTGATAACTGGATTATCTATTAGAATAAATAAAAAATGGAGTAGTTTTTATTTACTTTAGGAATTGACTACCATGAGGATGGAGGTTAGAGTTAGGTTTCTGGCTGATATTAGAGTGAAAGTTAGGAAAATGGAAGATTAAGCATCAATATGAAAGTAGAATTTAGAACTACAAGAAACATAAGATTTAGGACAAATGTAGAGTATTGGTAGTAATGTTAGGATTTTGGTATAATTATAGTTTGGGTGAGCCTCAGTGTTTTAATTAGGGTTAGAATGAAGGTTAGAAAAATGGTAGGATACTGCATAAAACTTCAACCTAATATAAGGAGGATGCATTAAATCAAAGTAAGGATGAACGAAAACTATTACATTGTGTTACTTTAGCATTCTGGTATCATTCTTTTTAGCTGAGGGTTACTTTAGTTCTGGTTAGGGTTAGGGTTAGGGAAGGGTTACCTTAGGATAAAACTATATTTCCACTAACAAGTAGAAGAAAAATAAATGTGGCATTGAACAGAAACTTGAGAATTTACTTAGATTTTCTTTCTTTTTTTTTGTTTTTTTTTGTTTGTGTTTTTTTTTAATTTTATTTTATTTTATTTGTGAACAAACTGTACAGAGGGGTTACAATTGCATGGGCAGGATAATGCGTACATTTCTTACCAAGCATTGCATTTTCAATATGGTATTAATTTGGTATAGTTAGTGGTAGGTTTCTGGTTTGGTTTAGGGATTGAGTTAGGATGAGAACATGTTTTGGACAGCTAGTAAATCTGAAACTTATATTAGGATCCAGGAGTTTAGGGATAGTTAGTATGAATGTAAACTACAGTAATTTTTTTATATATCAGAATTTGAGATCAATGGATGTAATGTTCATGTTAGAGAAGTAGATTCCTTCATAGTTATGAGAGAAAATCTGTAGGATTTAGGGCTAATTCCTTTCAAGGACAAATGGGGTATCATCTAAGATGAATAAAACTCCACTATTTTTCTTTAACTTTAGAATTGGACCACCATTAGGAATAGGGCTCAGTTTAGAGTTCTGTCCAGAGATAGGGTTAGGGTTAGGAAAATGGAACAGGAGGCCCAAACTAAAAGTAAATACAAGCCAAGTAAAGGTTAGGAGGAATGTAAAACATATGTTGCAATAATTTTAGGATTCATACATAATTAAATTTAGGTTTAGCCTGAATGCTCCAGTTGGTGGTGGTAGGTATAGAATTAGAAAAGGGAAACTATGGGATAAAATGCAACTTACTTTTAACAAGTATCATTTGAGTCAATGTTAGGATAAAAGAAAATTAGTATGTTTGTGGGACTTTGTGAATACAAGATAATTCAAGCTAGTTAGGTTTAGCTTTCTAGTTTTGCTAAAGGGTAGAGTTATGAAAATGGAAGCTTTAGGGTAATACTGACTTTACTACTTTCAATCAAAATTAAATGCTAAATTTTATATAAAAAACCTGCAAAGTTTGGGAAGGTAGCTCAGCGGTACAGTGCATGCCTTGCAAGCATGAGGCCCTGGGTTTGATTCCTCAGCACCACATAAACAGAAAAAGCCGCAAGTGGAGCTGTGGCTCCAGTGGTAGAGCACTAGCCTTGAGCTGAAGAGCTGAGGAACAGTGCCCAGATCCAGAATTCAGGCCCCATGACCAGCAAAAAACAAAACAAAACAAAACAAAACAAAAACCCCTGCAAGGTTTTTTTTTCCTTTTTCCCTTTCATGCTTTTATTTTTAATTTGGGTTAAATTTATTGTTAGGTTACTGGTTAGGTTTAGGGATATACTTAAGGTTGGGAAATCAATTAATGTTAATAAAATTGGAAAGTTATTTTAGGATCTAGGACTTCAGGAAAAGGTAGGCTCAATAGAAACTAGACTTTTGTTTTTTCCTGATATCCACTTAATATTAGTTTGCAAAATAGCTTCAGATTTTCAGTCAAGAAATATGTAATTTAGGGTGAGAAATTATGTTTCAGGATCAATAGTTTACCTCAATTTTAATAATATACATATATTTAAACTTTCAGAGGTAGATATATATTTCCTTTGATCACTTTTCTTATTGCCACTGTTATTTAGCTCTACAATTAGACAAACACTAAGGTATCTTTATGTTCTTATTCTAGTGATTGGAATATATGATTTAAATAAAAATGACAACAATCAGTATGAAGACTTGAAAAAATTAGCGAATTTGTACTCATTGTTCCCTTTGACCATCCTCTATGACTGAACCTCTCTCTCACTGGTATGTTTCATGCTAGAGAAGAAAAATTAAATTAAGTTAGTACTGGTAAATCTATTAACATTTTCTATAATGAAAATCTAGAATGTATCCTTTAACCCACACTCTTTATTAAACTTGTTCTCTCACCTGCAGTCTTCAGTAAATGATGCTGCTTCCCAAGGTGTTCTTAAGCATAAAATGTAGCTAATGAATCATGTTCATTTTATCTTTATGTTTACCTTAATATGACAGAGAATTCTAGTTAATGATACATGGATACAGCCATTGGATCAATGTGACGATGATCCTGGATGAGCTCATGCAGAGAGGCCATGAGATCACTGTCCTGACATTCTCTGCTGCCATTCATGTGGATTCCAGAAAATCATCCCCTTCTAAATTAGAGATTTTCCAAATGTCTGTGAGTATGAAGGAGTTCAAAGTTATTTCAAACAGAGGGTCAATGAATGGACATATGAGTTCCCAAAATACTCAGTCTGGAAATTTTATTCAAGATTGCAAAGCATGTCTGGAGAATTTTCTGATGTTTTTGAAATCCTCTGCAAAGACATGATTTTAAACAAGAAAATTTGAAAACACTACACGAATCAAAGTTTGATGTCCTGCTAGCAGACCCCCTGGTTCCTTGTGGAGAACTGCTGGCTGAGCTACTGAAAATTCCTTTTGTGTCCCCTCCCAGCTTCTTCCCTGGCAATGAATAAGAAACAGTGTGGAGGACTTCTATTTCCACCTTCCTATGTGCTTGTTACACTGTCTAAGCTCAGTGATCAAATGTCATTCATGGAGAGGGTAAAGTATATGATTAATGTGATTGTTTTTGACCTGTACTTTCAAACATTTAATGAGAAGAAGTGGAATCAGTTTTATAGTGAAGTTCTAAGTAAGCTACCACTTAAATTATATGATTTAATCCTAACTTTTCTGTTCCTTTGAAGGTGAGCCAAAGTAAATATCAACCCTCAACACCTGAGGGAAATACAGATCAATGAAATGAGAGACTTACATTAGAGGAGTTAAAACTCTCTGGCCATCTTTTCAGAAACATTTCCAGAAGGAATAACTCTGCTACATGAATCACAGACTATGTTTAGAGAGAATTATGTATTTTACTATATTTTTATGTTGGCTTAAAAAATAATATTCCAGGTACCAAGTGCTCAAACTTGTAATCCTTCCTACATGGGAGACTAACAGTTCAAACAAGCCCAGCCAGAAAAGTCCATGAGACATTTATCTCCAATGAAACACCGAAAGACCAGAAGTAGAGCTGTGGCACAAGTGTGGTAGGATGCTAACCCTGAGCAAAAAAAGCTCAGGGAGAGAAGGTTTGAGATGATCCTAAAAGAGATGTACCTGACTTGTGCAACTGTAATCCTTCCTTACATCACCTCTGAAACTATATTAAAAATTGAGTGATTAGGGCTGGGAAGTTGGCTCAGTGGAAGAGTGCTTGCCTTGCATGCCTGAGGCCCTGGGTTTGATTCCTCAGCACCACATATGCAAAAAAGAAAAGCCGGAAGTGGTGCTGTGGCTCAAAGTGGTAGAGCACTAGCCTTGAGCTGAAGAGCTGAGGGACACCGCCCAGGCACAGAGTTCAGGCCCCACGACTGGAACTCCACCCCCCCCAAAAAATTGAGTGATTATAAAAAACTCAAAAACACTACCCAGATCCTGATATCAACCCCAGGAAAAGTACAAAAAGAAAGAAAGTGAAATATAAATCTCATTAATATCTTAATGAGTACAGCTATGTAGATTTACTCCTTATAGTTGGTGATTTATCACCAAAACTATGCACACAAAGGGAAATATTCCATCTTTTGTAGCTTACTTTTCTAAGTTATAAAGTAATCATTTACTTATAGTTCTAGGCAAGATTCTTTATAATTATTAAATATTGTCTATCCCCCAGAGAAAATGCATTAATGACCGCATCTAACTCTCTGTCTCTCTTCCTGTCTCCCTCTCTCTCTCTCCCTCCCTCCCTCTCTCTCTCTCTCTCTCTCTCTCTCTCTCTCTCACTCTCTCTTCCTTGAGAGGTGGAGAGTAATATTATCAACTTCTTAATATGAAACAAATGCAGTAGTACAACTCAAAATTTAGTTAGACTCTCAAAAATTCACTATTCTGGAACATAAATCAAGGATCAACAAAATTCATGTTAAACTGGAGAAACCTCCTGAGATAGCTTTCTTAGAGTATTAGATATTATTAATTGTTTCTGGATATCCATATGATTCTAAAATTTTATTTGATACTTTTATAGCTTTGAGAGAATGTATTTTATATACAGAGTAATACATGTGACACTATAAACAAATATCCCTAATCAAAATACAATATCTAAGTGTCTTACCTACATTATCCCAACTTATTTCATTAAATCATGTGCTGTATTTCAGGGCAAAGTTTTTCATGATCCTTCCTATTATATTCTTTTCTCTATTCAGGAAGACCCACTACAATACTTGAGCTTATGGTCAAAGGTAATATATGGTTCATTAGGACTTACGGGGATGTTGATTTTCTTTGCCCACTGTTACCCAATTTTGAATTTGGGGGAAAACTCCACTGCAAACCTGACAAACCTCTGCCTGAGGTAAACCTGTCTCTGTTGGCTTGGTGCTCCCTCTCCCTCTCCCTATTTTCCCTTTTGCTTTTCCTATCCCTCTCTTTGTCCTTCTTTCTGCACTTCTTATTGGCTTTGCATCCTCTCTCAGGGGTCTCCATTAGCAAAATAGATGTGAGAGAGGAGATGAAGTGTCTTATTAACGGTGGAGTCCTGTATTTCCATTCAACTCTTTATGTTTCATGACTGTCAAGAAAAAGGTAGGATAATGGGGATCTTTGGAAGATATATTCACTTAAATTGAGCCTCATTGTTGAAGTCATAATGAAGAATGCATTATTCATGTAAAGATTATTTACTGACTACAAAATACCAGAAGAAAATGGTGGCTATTCAAAGAAAGCGAGTAGAAACAGATTCTGGGCACAGATTTTAATTCCATTTGGATGGGAAACTAGAAAATAAAAATTGGGCGGGTTCTGGGAAGATGGCGGAGGAGAAGCTGGAATCTGAACAAGCTCTCGCATAGAAAGCAGTTTTAGAGTTCCAGTGAACAGTCCTAAGCCAGAGAATCACACCAAGTGTGCCATCACAGGACAGAGAGTTAGACAAGAGAGGGAAGCCAAGGCAAAAAGACACATCTGAGCACTCGCCAGCAGCCGCCGCGGCGGCGGCAGGGTCGCAAGCGGCGGAGACCGCAGCCAGGGCAATACCTGAGCGCTCACACAGAGAGTCCGGGACGAAGGAGCCAGACACAGCGGGCGAGCGGATTCTGCTCAACACCAGCAAGAACCAACAAGGAGCAGACATCTTCATCCTGCAGCTTGCAGACCAGAGACGACCCAGGATCCAAGACTCGGCGTGAGTAGAAGCCCGACATCCTCACTCCTCAGGGAGCAGAGGAGGGAAGGCCACCCCTCACCCCCCCAGCACCGGTGATCTCCATCTTGGCTACCGACAAAGCT
>NW_012267273.1:13702119-13702511 GCF_000151885.1 Dipodomys ordii
AGCCCCCTTAGGAACAGAATTAGAAAACCTCAAGCTTCCCAAGTGAGGGCCAGGTAGTACATGACACAGCAGGACAGAAAGTAAGCTTTGTTGGCCTCCTATTGGACAGGAGAGAGGAACAACATGAGCCACACTTGCAGATTCACTTCCCCAGTGATCGGATGACTCACCCACTGGATGGGACTTTAGCAATGAGTCAAGAAGGGTTGAAAGTTGAGAACTTTCTGTTCTTGGAAGCCAGAGAGGAGGAAAAGAGTGTTCAAACCTTAATAGGAACTTGAGTGATTAAACTAATCATGCAACAAACATCTATATAACTAACTTGAGGCCAGAATGAATTCCTAGTGATCTGAATTGCTTATTTTTTTAATACTCAACATCATTTCAAGAGT
>NW_012267273.1:13702884-13703227 GCF_000151885.1 Dipodomys ordii
ATCTTATCAGATGAGCTGAAAAGCTCAAAAGCTATGTACATATGACCATATAAGATGATGCTAAGTGAAATGAACCCCAAGATATGGACACAAGAAGTCTGTCTTTATTGTTATTCTTTGAAATGTACTGTGTGATTTTTTTTGTTTCCTTTTTGTGTTTTTCCCCCTATGGCACATCCCCTGTTGTCACTGTATTTGATTTCGGTACCCTGCATTTTGTATATACATTTATCTAATCTGGGGAGGGAGAGGGGAATCACAAAATGCTGAAACAAGGACACAGGATGACCCATTGCAACAAGGATACACACAGAACAGTATATTGGAAACGAACTTTACAACT
>NW_012267273.1:13704007-13713953 GCF_000151885.1 Dipodomys ordii
TGCTGAAACAAGGACACAGGATGACCCATTGCAACAAGGATACACACAGAACAGTATATTGGAAACGAACTTTACAACTTCAGGCAGTGGGTGGGAGGAGGAGTGTGGAAGGTAGAAGAGAGAAGGGATAGTGGGTCAACAACAAGGGAAGGGGTAACAGTGATCACCAGGAAATGTACTCATTGCCTTACTCATGTAACTATAACCCCTCTGTACAGCATCTTTACAAAAAATAAAATTTAAAAAAACAAAAAAAAAGAAGGATGGCCAATAGACACATGAAGAAATGTTCAACATCCCTAGCCATAAAAGAAATGCAAATCAAAACAACATTGAGATATCACCTCACCCCAGTTAGAACGGCAAAAATCAAGAACTCTAACAACAACAGATGCTGGAGGGGATGTGGACAGAAAGGAACCTTACTTCATTGTTGGTGGGAATGTAAACTTGTTCAACCACTTTGGAAAGCAGTATGGAGGTTCCTCAAAAGACTTCACATAGAACTCCCCTATGACCCAGCAATCCCACTTTTGGTCATTTACCCAAATGCTTACAAACAAGACCGCACTAAAGCTACCTCCACAACTATGTTTATTGCAGCATTATTTACCATAGCTAAGATATGGAACCAACCCAGATGCCCCTCAGTAGATGAATAGACCAAGAAAATGTGGTATATATACACAATGGAATTCTATGCCTCCATCAGAAAGAATGACATTGCCCCATTTGTTAGGAAATGGAAAAACTTGGAAAAAATTATATTAAGTGAAGCAAGCCAGGCCCAAAGAAACATAGGTCCCATGGTTTCCCTTATTTGCAATATCTAGTATATGTACGAGTCAAGCGGAAAAGGTCAGATAATGTGATGTCAGGAAAATGAACCCTTAGATATATATTTTAATGTTTTTTCTTTCATACATGTGTTTCTAATGCACTTATAAGATTATCTCTTTGTTGCTTTGTATGTCCCTCCCCCACAGTATAACCCCTGCTTTCACTATATTTGATGTCAGTATAACTTGAGGAGGAGATGGGGAAAAAACAGTTGTTTAAAGATACAGGTGGACCTGTTGCAACAATGAGAAGTACAAGTTGTCATGTTCAAAACGAGCTTTACAACGTTGGTGCGGGGAGGGGGGCAAGGGGGGGAAGGAGAAAGATTGGGATTGGGGGGAGGGGGGAGGCTGGGAAGGGATGTGAAGGGTAAACAAATGGAGGAGGCTGCAATGCTTGGTAAGAAATGTACGCATTATCCTGCCCATGTAATTGTAACTCCTCTGTACAGTATCTTCACAAATAAAATAAAATTAAAACAAACAACCAAAAAAAAGAAAATAAAAATTGTCTGAAAGTGTTTTCAGACAAGAACAGGGCTGAAGTCTCTGCCCTTGTAGGACTGAAAGGAAGCTTGGGCTGGGCTCCTAGACTGAGGGAGCCAGCAAGATATGGTACAGTGGAGTCATGAAGCAAGGGTCTGCCTCATTCGTTGCCCTGGAGCAGCAAAACCATGGTGTACCTAGAACACAGAAAGTGCCTCTGGGCTCTGAATCCAGTTGGGGAAGGCTTGGATTTTGCTGTTGGGTCCAGCGGGATAGGTTTCTGGTGTCTGGAGCTAGGTGGGCATGGGGGTCAAGCTGTGCCACAGGCACAGACAGGCCTGATGCTGCCTGTCTGCTGGTTGCAAGCAGGCAGGAGGATTTTCTTCCTAGAAAGATTGTGAGTCCAGACCCTCAGATTGCTGATTTTTAGTAGCTAGGATTGCAGGTGTGAGCCACTACTCCCTGGCTTATTTTATAAGCCTTAATTGCTTTTCTTTTTTCTATATTTTTTAAGTCCAGGACTAGGATTCCCACAAGCCACCTGATGCTTTCACTCCATGGTTCTACTAACTTATCCAGGCCTCTCCACCCCCTTAATGCCTCTTTTCTTCCAGCTTTCTTTTTCCTTTTATTTTTTGACATTTTTAAATTTTAATTAAAGAATTTATTTATTTTTCTGTTGCTTCTAGCACTTGAACTTAGGGCCTGGCCACTGTCCCAGAGTGTTTTTGCTACAGGTTAACAAAATACTTGAGCAATAGCTCAACTTTTTTTCTTGTGTGTGTGTGTGTGTGTTTTAAGAGATTTTTTTTTATTGGAAATAAGAGTCTCAATGAAACACCTGGCTTTTGGTGGCTGTGGCTCACAACTAAAACTCTAGCTATTCAGAAGATAAAATCCGAGGGTCCCAGTTTGAAGCCAGCCTGGGCAGGAAAGTTTTTGAGACTCTTAGCTTTAATTAACTATCAAAAGACAGAAGTGGATTTGTGGCTCAAGTGCAAGAATGCTTGAACCAAAGAAGCTCAAGGATAGAGCCCAGACCCTTATTCAAGCTCCAGGAATGCCCCTCTCAAATTAATGCCTTTAGAGCTTAGAAGTGTGGCTCAGTATGTAGAGTGCCTGCTAATGAGCAAAAGCATTACATACTGAGTTCAAGGGCAGGCCTGTGAAATATAACTGGCCTGAAAAGGTGTCTGAAGCTCATTTTCTGTTTCTTTTCATCTGTCTCTTGCCTTCACTACCTCAGGCTTCTCTGCAATTCTTACTCCACTTTAAAACTTCAGACAAGTGACTTCAAACTCTTTCCACTGCGCATCAGTTTAACTTCTAAGTGAAGCATATAACTTCACTTTTGAGCTAATGAATTAAAGGCACAATTATTAATTTTCTTACAATCCAAGAGAGTCATCATATTGGGAGCAAACTCAATTTTCTACATGAAATGTGTCTTAAAATATTTTCCAATCAGGAATAAATAATAGTTAACAAGGAGTCATTTATTGAAATTAGGGAAGTTGATGATGCAGCTTTCAAAAGTACCCAGACACATAGGAAAGAAACTCAGACATGATACTGGGAAACAGATATTCTACTTGTTCTAGCTGTGTGTGTGTGTGTGTGTGTGTGTGTGTGTGTGTGTGTGTGTGTGTGTACACCCGCCACTGGTCTTCAACTCAGGCCTGGGTCCTTTCAACAGCTTATTCTGTGCAACGATGTCACTAAACCACTGAGCCACAGGTCTTCTTCTGGCTTTTTTTGTAGTTAATTGGCGATACATATCTCATTTTCCTGTCTGGATTTAATCTTCTGATCTCCTACTGTTACTGTGGGTGCTCCCACAATGTGACAGTCCATTGAATTGGGAGTAATATGGAAGTCACTTGTGCAAGATGCAAAGTAACCAAATTCATTAATTTGGAACCAGTTCATTAATTGGGAGTAACACAGGTTCACATTTAGAGTGCCTTCAAACACATTGTTTCTGATGAGTTTATCTGAAGCCCAGAGTATAATCAAAACCCATTAGCCACAACGTGAGTAGCATATATTTATTGTATAGAATATGCACAATGAATTCGATCCTGAATCAAAAGCCATGCTGGGTGTGGTACTTTAAAAAATCACAAATAGAGTGTCATTGAAATGAAATCCAGACTGGAGCAGCAGAGCATCTGCTTAATGAGCACAAGGCCCTGATTCCAAGCCCTAGGACCATAAAGAAGAAGTAGAAGAAAGTGAAAGGGGAGGAGAAAGAGAAAAAAAAGAACAATGAAGGGATGAGAGGAGGGAAAAGGAAACAGAGGAAAAGGGAAGAACAGGAGAAAGGAGGAAGAATGAAAAGGTAGAAAGAAGAGGGAAGAAGGAGGGAAACAATAGGGAAAAAAGACCAGGAGGAAGAGGAAGAGAGGAGACAGGAGGAGGAAGAGAAATGTAATATAACAACAAGAATTGTTGGAAAACATTTTTCATAAGTGATCTGCATGTGTTTGGCAGGATTATTTTTTAATCAGAGAGACAGCTAGCCCAATGACAATGTGGGTGAGTACCTGTTGCTAGCTCATTTTATTCTGAAGACAGGCACTGTTCCTCATTTCTACATTGAGGAGTTCAGAAGACATCCTGAGTTTGGTGTTTTATAGATTCGCTTCAGGATTTCTTTTTCATGAATCAAACATGGGAAAGAACTAAATGCAACCTCCCTTAATTCAAAAAAGAATAGAAGCTATATTTATTTGTATTACTGTGCATGAAGAAATCCTGAAGATTTCTGGTTAATTCAGAGGGTCTCAGGCAAAAATGTAGGACAAGAGGAAAGTAAAACTTTTTAAGGTATAATAAATATTTAGGGGATGTTTTTCCTTTTTTTACCAGCTGTTCAGTGCTACAGCAAGGTTGTGCCCTGAATCCCCTTCCGATTCACCATGTGAACCTCCATTTTACTGGTCCCTGTGGGAGTGGGTGCCATCTGCAGGTCACCCGTTGGGATGTGGGGCTCCCTGTCTTGGGGTGGACGCACAGTGAGGGGCCGTGTGCACATGCTTCCCGGTACTGCCAGATGAGCCTGAGTGGAACTGCAGAGGCTTGCTGGGGCTCTTAGCCCACTCATACCGCCCACCTTGCCCACCTCCCCTCCCAGCCTTGCTTCCCTGATTTCACCCAGAAACCATCAACCATGGGGTTGGAGTCAAGCCCACTGCCACCCTCTCCTCCTCCAGCTGTGCTGGTACTGGTCTGCGGTGGTCCTGGGTGCAATTGTTATCCCAGGGAGATGCCATTCTGAGTTCACTGCCTGCCCCCATGGGTTCAAGGTGGGAGGATGCCATGTTTGCACCCTGCACAGTCCAAGGGAGAAGAAAGGTGGGGCAGGCAGTCTGTCCCCTGGTGGCTGGGCAGCCCAGCCTTGGTCCACCTCACCAGTCTTTAAGGCAGTTGGGGGACTGGAGCCATGTGCCGGCTCCTCTGTCTCTGGGCTCGCAACAATTGCAGCAGCTCAGCACCCTGGAGCCACTTCAACATCCCCGCAGACCTCCATTTTCTGGTGCCCGTGGGCCCGGGTATGGGACCATCCCCACATATGCCCATCAGTGCCAGAGGAACCTGGACTCACAGTGCACCCACCACAGCATTGGGGACCTGAAGCTCCTTGGGCTTTGCCGCATTCCCTCCATTATCCTCCTGGTCCACGTGGGCCTGGCTGTGGGGGCCATTCTGGTGATGCCTTGTTTGGAGGCAGTGGGCTCACTCCCTACCCTTGCTGGGCTCCAAAGCAGAGGAGTGGGTCTGGCCTTGGCAGTGTAGGCTGCCCAGATGGAAAGCAGGACTTGGGGTCTGCCCTGCCTCCCCTCCTGGCTTTGACACCTGAGTCTGTGCTGCTTGGTTTGGTCACTGATGGAGTCTTGTTGGCTGCAGCCCACTACAATGGGTGCTGCACCTGCTGCAGCAGCAGTGTGGTGCCCAGGACCCCCTCAGGGTCACCACACAGACCTCTGATTGGTCTACCTGGACTGGGTGAGGATGCCTTCCCAGGACTCCCATTGGAAATGACACTCCCTTTTGTGGGACCGGAAGCAACCGGAGACATATATAGTTTACAATTTATAATGTTTTCCTTCACTGAGATAAACAGTACTGAGAAAGAAAAATATTATGTTTTATTACAACAAAATACGTAACCTATATCACTTCAACCTGTTAAACCATTGTAATATTTTATATCCAGTAGGTATTCTTTCTGTCATTATTTTTTTAACGTTTGAATGTAACTAAACTAATATATTTTATGTGTATTTTATCATCCTATTATAACTTTACTTGCACTATTTACATGCAATGTTTTTCAAATTGTTAGATTTAATAATTTGTTTTTGGATAACAATTTTATTGTACTTTTATTTCAATTTCCCATTATGGCCTTATAAATTCAAATAATAAAGTTCATTCTTGCTAGTATTGAGTTCAATGTCTTTTGGAAACTACAGACTCATGGATATAACATTAAATATCATACAGTAATGTGTATCACTTTGTTCAAAACTGCTCCATAAAATAATTAGTAATTCAGGTGGCAGCTGCTTCATCTGGCATGCTGAGCTAGCTGGTGAAGTAGGAGCCAAGTTGCAGCCCACCCACCTCCAACCTTTTTTTTTCCATAATCATGTTTTTAATAATCGCCTGGAGTTTGTTTAACATACTGTCACAGCCAGCAATAAATCCAAATTAAAAGCCCTACCAGGAGGCCTAAGCAAAGCTGCCTGGGTAGAAATGGAGCAGTTGAGGGAGAGGTGGGTGTGTGGGGCCTTCCTCTCAGGAGGGGAGAGGGATGGCCTCTGGGGGAGGCCTGCAGCTTGTACCTAGCTCCAACCCCAAAGACATGCTCTCTTCTTTTCTTTTTTATTGTGAAAATACTGTACAGAGGGGTTACAATTACATGGGCAAGATAATGAGTACATTTCTTATCAAGCATTGTAGACTCCTCCTTTGTTTCCCCTTCCCATCCCTTCCCATCCTGCCCCACCCCCCCACCCAATCCTCCCCACCCCCCCACTCCCCCACCAAAGTTGTAAAGTGCATTTTTGACATAACGACTCGTATATCTCATTGTTGCAATGGGTCAACCTGTATCCATATTTAAACTATTTGTTTTTCCCCTTCCTCTCCACAAATTATATTGACATGAAATACAGTGAAAGCAGGGGTTATACTGTGGGGGAGGGACATACAAAGCAACAACGAAATAATCTTATAAATATGTTAGAAACAATCGCATGAAAGAAAAAAAAACATTTGAAAACATTTGAATACATATCTTATGGTTGATTTCCCTAACATCACCTTATCTGACCTTTTCTGCTTGACTCAGACATATACTAGATATTGCAAATAAGGGAAACCATGGGACCTATGTTTCTTTGAAAGGTTGGATAAATGGGATTGCATGAAATTGCAGAGCTTCTGCATGGCAAAGGACATAGCTAGCAACATCAATAGAAAGCCCACGGATTGGGAGAAGATCTTCATTAGCCGTATAACAGACAAGGGTCTCATATCTAAAATATACCTTGAACTCAAAAAATTAAATCACCCAACAATAAATCCTCAAAGAAACAATAAACAAGTGGGCTAAAGACTTAAAGAGAAACTTCTCTGAAGAGGAAAGAAGGATGGCCAATAGACACATGAAGAAATGCCCAACCTCCCTAGCCATGAAAGAAATGGAAATCAAAACAACTTTAAGATACCACCTCACCCCAGTTAGATTGGCCAAAATCAAGACCTCTAATAACAACAGATGCTGGAGGGGATGTGGACAGAAGGGAACCCTACTGCACTGTAAACTTGTTCAACCACTTTGGAAAGTAGATTGGAGGTTCCTCAAAAGACTCCAAATAGAGCTCCCCTATGACCCAGCAATCCCACTTTTGAGCATGTACCCAAATGCTTACAAACAAGACTACACTAAAGCTACCAGCACGGCTATGTTTATTGAAGCATTATTTACTATAGCTAAGATATGGAACCAACCTAGATGCCCCTCAGTAGATGAATGGATCAAGAAAACGTGGTATATATACACAATGGAATTCTATGCCTCCATCAGAAAGAATGACATTGCCCCATTTGTTAGGAAATGGAAAGGTTTGGAAAAAATTATATTAAGCGAAGTAAGCCACCTCCAACATTCTAAGGAGCCGTGCCTGGGGACTGTTGGAGATCAGGGTGTACCTGCTGTTGAGCTAGGGCAGCACCCAGTGGCAGCTGCATGAATGGCAGGATGCCACTGACACTCATCTAGTGCCTACATGCCTCTTGGGCCTGGGCTCAGACTATTCATCCCTGGGAGCACATACACCCACTGCAGGGTGGGGCCACCTGCCCAGAAGTACAGAGTGAACAAAAGCCACGCTCTGGATCCCCTTGCACAGTATTCATCCTATATGGAGCAGGGGATGACTCTGTTTGGCTGTGGGGAGAAGACAAGAAAGAGAGGCCCAGGCAGGGCGACGCCAACTTTTGTACCCAGGCTGGCATGAAAACTTTCCTATGTGCACCGCTCCCATGGGCTCAGGCTGCCCTTCCAAGCTCCTTGTCCAGGGAGTAGCAGCCATTGATAGTCATGTTCAGTACTTGTTGCTCTTTTGGGTTGGTTTGTTAATTTATACAAAGAGAGCCCCACCCTCAGACAGCAGAGTTATATTCTGGGTTTTGTAAAACATTCTATATCTGAGCATTCCCAGCGTTTGGATTTTGTATTGTTTCTTGTAAATGTGTTGTGAAATTTGTCTTTTAGGTGTTGAGGTGAGGAGGACCCAGATTTTGAGCATAGTTTCCTACGAGCATTTCATCTAAAAATGAAAATAGATTCCCTCTAAAAATGCCTATCAATAAATAAATTTAAGAGGGATAATAGGCTGTTTTCTCTTAAAATTGAAATATGCTAGTTTTATATGCATTTCAAAATACAATAAAGTAATTCAATACAATACAATAAAGTAATTCACTATCCTGGAAATGATTGGCCTAAGAGTTAAGTATCTCTGGAGCTAGAGGCAGGGTTTTTGTGAGCTTTATCCAAAGGGAGGGAAGAAAGATAAAATCCGTAGTTTATTTTGTAGAATCAAAGTGGTAATACAAAATGAGAATCACACACACAAAAAATCTCTGCCCAGTCTAAATCTCCGGTGCTGCCCTCAGCATGGCACTTTCTGCCTTTTCTGGCTGTGGTTAGGTCCACCTGTCCAGTGGATCAGTTGTCTTCAAGGCATCTTGGTCCTGAAGTGGGACTTTGATTACCCAGTGGTGGTTGGGACCTGGCCAAGGACAGGAGAAAGACCACTTCCATGGCATGACTTCTTTGTTCCCCATGCAAGTAGGATTACCAGTGGAATTTCTCTGAATTTGACTCCAGAAAACAATCACTGAACCAAAAGGCAAGGCCACCAACACCTTTTCCCCTCCTCCATTCTCCCTTTCTCCCTCCTTGGGAAAGAGCAAAATAATTTTGCAGGTTTTTGTGCACACACAAATCACCCACCATCTCTCCTGATAAACTAGGTTGCAAGTAACTAAGTCATGGAATTGCATAATGATACACTCATTATTCTGGACAACATCTTCAGGTTGTTTAATGCTTTAATTTTTTTCTTTTTGCTGGTCATTGGGCTTGAACTCTGGGCCTGGGAGTTAACACATCTTGAGCATTTCAGCTCAAGGCGAGCTCTCAACCACTTGAGCCACATTGCCACTTCCTGTTTTCTGATGGTTAGTTGGAGATAAGAGTCTGACAGACTTTCCTGCTAGGGTTTGCTTTGAACCATGAATTTTTTGTATGTTTTTAGGGTAAAAATGCTGTATACAGGAGTTACAGTTACATGAGCAAGGCAATGAGTATATTTCCTATTGAACATTGTTGCCTCCTCCTTTGTTTTCCCCTATCACCCCTTCTCTCCCACCTCCACAAATACACCGCCCACGCCGAAGTTGTAAAGTTCATTTTCTTTTATATATACAGAGTAAAAATGTTGTACAGAGGGGTTATAGTTACATGAGTAGGGTAATGAGTACATTTCATAGCAAGCATTGTTACTTCCTCCTTTGTTTTCCCCCTACCATCACTTGCCTCCCCACCTTCCCAACACCTCCTGCCCCCCCCCCACATTGTAAAGTTTGTTTTCAACATAGTGTCCTGTACATCTTGTCGTCACCATGGGTCAGCCTGCATTCTCATTTCAGTATTCGCCAATATCCCTTCCACTCCCCAAATTAAAAAAAAAATGTATATACAAGGTGCAGAACACTGGCATCAAATCCAGTGAAAACACAGTTATACTGTAGGGTAAGAACATACAAAAGAAACAAAAGATTCACATAATGCACTGTAAGTGCATTAAAAACACTAGCAAGAAAGAAAAAAAAAAACACTGTGTCCCTGTCTTGGGGTACATTTTCCTTAACATTATCTCATTTTGTCATATGTACATAGCCTTTGACCTACTCTGCTTATCTTAAACATGTACTAGTCTTTGCAAACAAGGGAAACCATGGGACCTATGTTTCTTTGGGCCTGGCTTACTTCACTTAATATAATTTTTTCCAAGTCTTTCCATTTCCTAACAAATGAGTCA
>NW_012267273.1:13716838-13747302 GCF_000151885.1 Dipodomys ordii
CCACTGGTGGTTCAACAGTGTGTTGTTCAGCCTCCATGTGTTACAGTATTTACTTTGTGGCTTTTGGTATTGAATTATAATTTTATTCCCTTGTGATCTGAGAGAATGCAGGGCATAATTTCAGTGTTTCTGAATTTGGACAGATTTGCTTTGTGGCCTAGAATGTGGTCTATTTTGGAGAATGTCCCATGTGCTTCTGAGAAATCTGATGCTGTTGGTGAAATATTTGATAGATGTCCACTAAGTCTAGTTGATCTATGCAGATTTTAAGATCCGCAGTTTCTCTGTTGAGTTTTCACCGGTTTGATCTCTCTAGTGGGGTTAGTGCTGTGTTAGAGTCCCCAACAATTAATGTCTTTAGATCTATGTGAGATTTGAGTGAAAGTAGTGTCTCTTGGATAAATTTGGGTGCTCTGTTATTTGGTGGGTATTTAGAATCATAATATCCTCCTGAAGGAGAGATCCCTTAATTAATATGTGGTGACTTTATCCATTCTCATTGATTTTAATTTGAAATCTATTTATCTGATATTAGGATTGTAAGTCTCACCTGTTCATGGGGTCCCTTTGCTTGATATATTTTATTCCAGCCTTTTACTTTCAGAATATATTTATTTTTGTGGGTAAGGTATGTCTCTTGAAGACAGAAGATAGAAGGATCTTGCTTTTTGATCCAACTGGACAATCTATATCGCTAAGTTGGAGAGTTAAAACCATTAATATTGAGGTTTAGGACTGAGAGGTGTTTGTCTATCCCTAACTTTTTATCCATTTTTTTGGGAGGAAGCTGTGCCTTGGCTGTTCTTGTTGTGATTATGTATTTCTCTGTTTATGGACTACTTCATTGCCTATATTCTGTTCTTGTTGGTTTTCTATATGAGAACATCTTTGAGGATTTTTTGAAGAGCTGGTTTAGTAGTGATACATTGCATCAGATGTTCCTTGCTGTGAAAGGTTTTTATTTGTCCTTCTGCTGTGAATGAGAGCTTAGCTGGGTAGATTATTCTTGGTTGGTAGTTATTTGACCTTAGGGCATGGCATACCTCTTTCCAGGCTATCCTTGCTTTTATAGTGTCTGTTGAGAAGTCTGAGGTAATTCTGATTGAGTTACATTTACATATGATTGTTCTCTTCTCCTTAGCAGCTTTAAGAATTCTTTCTTTAGTGGCTATTGAGCCGGTACGGATTATAATGTGGGGGTAGGATGACCTGTTCTTGTCTGGTCTACTCAGGTGTCTAAAAGCTTCTTGTATCTGGATGGGCCTGTCCTTTTATATATTTGGGACGTTTTCTGCTAAGAGTCTGCTGAATACATTTCTTAATCCATTGGCTTTCCTCTCCAGGCCCACTTGTATTCTTATTATTCTCAAATTAGGCTTTCTGAATGTATCCTCTATTTCCTGCAGTGATCTGTCATGCTTCTTAGTTTTGTTATGAATAATTGTGTGCTCTTTCTCTATGGAGTCTAAATTGTCTTCAGCCACTGATATTCTTTCTTTGGCCTCTTCCATTCTAGGTTGAAGGCTTTTAACTCCTTTCCTTCTTGCTGGTCTTTCTTAATGGTGACCAGCTCCTTATTAAGGTTCTCTTCCAAGTCTTCAATAGGTTGCCTTACCTCCTGGAGTTGGTTATCAGACTTCTCTTTCTACTCCTTAATCTGTGTTCCTATTTTTCATTAGATTCTTTCTCCTTTTGCTGGAGTTCCTTTATCTTTTCATTTGTGGAGGCCAAGAAGTCATTGATTAGCTTTCTTAGGTTAAAAAATCTAGTAATTCAGCAAAACACATTCTGTTCTTCCCAGATTACATGGTGAAAAATTTCTCTTTCATCATAACCCTTACCAATGACCCCTTCCCTTCAAACATGTAGCTTTATTCAATTTTTCCCATTCTAGCTTTAATTTTGATACTAGCATCAGTAATCTTATTCTAATATTTGACAATGAAATTCTATTTATTAATAGAGAGCTCAATTCATATTGACAAAGGCAGACTCATGATCATATCATAGAGCATAAAATATTGAATATCATTTACATGATCATATGCAGCTATTCCATAAATTAATATAAGTATCACATAAATGTGCATCTTCATTTAATTTTTAAAATGCAAAACAGTAACATATCTACGTCATGAAATAATTCAGATCACTAGTAGAAGAGACTAAGCTAAACCTATTGCATCATTCCCAATAATCTTTGTAAAATTTTCTTTTCTCATTAACTTTCACCCTTCTTTTCCTAGCAACCAATGCTATGTTGATGTCACTAGATTTTAGTCACCTCTTAGTAACCTCTTTCCTTTCCACCTCCAGTTAGTCCCTCATGTTAAATACTTGAGGAATAACTTGTCCCAATGTGCCTGCAAGAGGACAGCAGTACCCAAGTCGACTGGCTGTGCCCATTCTTCCCTTGCTTTGTTAGGGAAGGGAGTATCAGAAACAGGGGTGTCAGGGGTCAGGTGGGTGGAACCATGGTGTTATGAATTATGGGTAGCAGAATAGAGTAGTAGAGACTAGGATACCAGGGAAAAGGGAATTCTGACTGTAATCACTGAGTTGCAGTGGCAGGAAATTGGGTAGCAGCAACAGCATTGCAGGGATTGGGTAGCTAATACAGGTATCCAGACAGTTTAGCAGGGATAAGGAGGCAAAGACAAAGTGAAAGAGTAAAAGTTGTGAGGGAATAGGGTGACACAATCAGGGTAACAAGGTCATGGATGTGCAAACTGGGTAGTCAATACTAGGATAGAAGCAATTGGCATGGTAGACTGATGTGGTGCAGAGCTCAGGGTTTCTTTCTCCAGTTTTGGCTATTAGATCTTTAGGGAACTGCTGCTGGCAGCTCATTATCAGTATGTTGGTTTCAGACATGTGCCATCCATAAATGTCTACTCCAAGTAGATTGCATTCTTTGATACCAGCTATAGGATATTTGCCCTAAGCATCCTGAGAGACCACACTCCACAATGCTGCAGATTAGGCTCCACTTATTGAGCTGCAATCACCTTTTACAAACCTAGCTGCTCCTCTCCAACATCAATTATCATGGTAGCAAAGGATCTGAGGAGAGCTCAGCAGCAGCGCTCTGGGAAGCTACCAGTTCTTACCCTGGCATTCTGGGAGCTTCCTTGAAATGGGCAAGAGAACTTGCTTCTGCTCTTCCAAATTTTCTGTGGCTCTGGACAGCCAGACTGTTCTACCTCAGATGGGTTACTTTGATCTACAGGTTCAAATGTGGCCTTAAACTTGCTCTGTCTCCTCTCTAGGTGCTCATCAGCTTCAACTGTCTCTCCTTTTTCTCCTAGGTAGTTTGCTTCATCTCTACATCCTTTGATTTCTGCTTTGGATCAACCTGTGGCTTTCACACCAAACCCTTCCAATTTCTCATCTGCCTCTCTAGCTGTGAATCCAGCACAGCAAGCTACATGTAACTTCTGTGTCTGTTTATCAAGATTTGATCTGGAATCAAAGGTGGTACTAGGCAACTAAGAACATGGGTACCATCTTAAATACTCCCCTGCCAATTACTGCTCATTCAGAAATGTACATATGTGATGTGGTCAGTCTCTCCTTCTTCATTTCTGGTTCAGTAGAATAAAGTGAAGTCACAATGGAACCACTAGACAGCTGCTATGGCAGCAAATGAACCAATCATAGATAATTTAGTGAGGGGATACTAATAAAGACAACTCTGAGGTACCACCTTACCCCAGTCAGAATGTCCCACATCCTCATCAGCCAACGACAAATGCTGAGGGGATGCGGAGAAAGAGGAACCCTATTATACTGCTGGTGGGAATGTACACTTATACAACCACTTTGGAAAACAGTCTGGAGGGTCCTCAGAAAGCTAAAGATTGACCTCCCTTGTGACCCAGTCATATCACTTCTAGACATCTATCCTGAACAACAGTAACCAGTATACAAGGACACATGCCCCTCCATGTTTATTGCAGCACTGTTCACAATAGCCAGGATAAGGAAACAACCCAGATGTCCCACCACAGATGAATGGATCCAAAAATTGTGGTATCTATACACAATGGAATATTATGCAGCCATTAGAAACGACAAAATAATGGCATTTGCAGGGAAATGGATGGAGGTAGAAGAAATCATGTTGAGCGAGGTAAGCCAAGAGCAAAGAGACAAACGGCACATGGTCTCCCTGATAAGTGGATGTTAAATCCAAAATGTTAGGTGATATGACAAAATTCGGAGGACTTAAGAAACAAAGGACTTCCACTTATCTGGTCGAATCACTACTAACCCCATGGTGCTGATCACATGTATTGTATATATGTGTACACCAGAGGGGAACCAGGAGGATGACACAGAACTAGAGGGAATCAGGGAAAAACATATAACAGCGGGACCCATCAGCTGCACTGGACATTGACCAAAATGAACTAAGCAACTCAATGGCAGTGATGGGAGGGAAGGAACAAGTGGAAAAGAGGCAACAGCTGATGCTATTCAAAACAAAAGAAATGTACATATCACCCAATGTGGAAGAAAAAACTATTGCAAAGCTCATAGAACTCATAAATGTTATAGACCATGATAGACAATTTGCTCCTGGAAAGTTAGAATGTGTTTGTGACTTTAACTGAGCATCACTATCCCACAATACTGTGAAATTTGGGAAATTATGTAACCACTTCTGAAAAAAATAAAAATAAAAAAAATAAGATCTTTTATGAAGCCCTTTAGCATTTCTTTAAATGCAATTTGTGCTGTGTTAATGTGTTTTACTTAGCCCAACTGTTGGGGCCCAGGCTGTGATTGTTAATTTTGATATTATCTTAACACTAATATGAGATACTATCCTTTCAATCTACTTTTCTAGTGAAAGAAGTTCAACATCTTTATTGAAATAATTGCTTGGGTGTACAAACAAACGAAAAAATCAGTGTTATAAATGTACAATCAGGGGCTGGAAAGGTGGCTCAGTGGTAGAGCGCTTGCCTTGCATGCTTGAGGCCCTGGATTAGATTCCTCAGCACCACATAAGCTGTGGCTGAAGTGGTAGAGTGCTAGCCTTGAGCTGAAGAGCTGAGGGACAGCGCCCAGGCCCAGAGTTCAGGCCCCACGACTGGACCCCCCCAAAAAATGTACAATCACTTGATTTTAGTAAATTGTGCACCACTGTAATAAAATTTTTTTAGTAATGTTAATAGTTGTAATGGGAAAAAAATCACAAATTACAAAACTTAAAATATGATCAAATACCAAAAAAAGACACTGGTCAGGAATGAAGTATAAGTGTACATTTTTAATAAACAAATGAAATATTTGAAATTCTTATCCACATAGGAAATACATATCAAAAAGTCACTGAGATCTTATCTTACACATCGGAATAGTTATAACAACTCAAATAAACACAAATGCTGGAGAGGTTGAAATAATTCAGGAACTGTATTTAGTTGTGTGACATTGTAAACTAGTGCAACCCATATAGAGCTCAGAATGGAAGTTTACACAATACCAAAACCCCCTACATATTTTAATGATCTTTACAGTAACTTGGATACATATTGAAGGAATATGATTGAACATGAACATCCATGTTCATGGCAGCAGTATTCATAACATCCAAGATCTGCAATCAAACTATGTGCACCAGTAAGAGAGAATAAAGAAAATGTGGTATTCATAGCTATAGTCATATTCTGGGATATAAGAGAAGTTAATGCTTCTACTGTTTCATTGCAAAGTATTTTTGGATATATACCTAATACTGATTTACTGACATTATGTTTTTGCTTTTGTGAGGAACATCCATATTGATTTTCAGAGCAGATACAACAGATTAAAGATATCCGATAATACGTGAATGTTAGACCAAAATTTAAATATATCAGTGAACACATACAGGACCATCATATATAGTGTATAATCTGAAGCAATTTTAAGAAGGCAACAATTGGGGGAAAAGATAATGCTAAAAGCTTAATAACAAATTATCTAGAAAAGTTAAATGAAGAAGGAATAAAATAAGATTAATCAAAAGCTGCTGAATGATAGAAGATTAGAAGGTTAGAAAACAGATACATCTGCATGGTCAATTTGACTGACATATATGCATATTTGGTATACACTGATGAAACTTATTCCAAAACACAAAATATACTTAAAATGTTTATGAGAAGACAAAACAGGGCCTGTCATTTGTATATGTAATAGCAGGAATTCACAGGAGGATCAGAACTGTGAAGGAGAGAGAATATGGCCAAAATTGTTGATGTGATTGTTTGAATATACACAATGAGTCTGTGTTTGTGTGGGAAGGGAGTAAAGAAGATGAAGAAAACATATGGAGAGCTGATCAAGATATATTTTCACATATACAGACAAGGAAAAATACAAAAAAATGTGCAACTAATTAGTGTTATTTTTTTATTGTAAATATACTATACAGAGGGTTACAGTTACATGAGTAAGGTAATGAGTACCTTCCCTGAGGTTCTTTTTTTTAATTGTGATTAAGTGATTACATAATTTCCCAAATTTCACAGTATTGTGGACTAATGATGTTCATTTAAAGTCCCAAGTTCATTCTAACTTTCCTGGAGCAAATTGTCTATCACGGTCTATAACATATAGCAGTGTACACATATACACCATCAGCAGCATGAGGATATTTAGTAGTGGTTCGACCAGATGAATGGAAATTCTTTTTTTCTTAAGTCCTGTTAATTTTGTCGTATCACCTAACATTTTGGATTTAACATCCACTTATCAGGGAGACCATGTACCATTTGTCTCTTTGCTCTTGGCTTACCTCGCTCAACATGATTTCTTCTACCTCCATCCATTTCCCTGCAAATGCCATTATTTTGTCATTTCTATTGGCTGCATAATATTCCATTGTGTAGGATACCACAATGTTTGGATCCATTCATCTGTGGTGGGACATCTGGGTTGTTTCCTTATCCTGGCTATTGTGAACAGTGCTGCAATAAATATGGAGGTACATATGTCCTTGTATACTGGTTACTGTTGTTAAGGGTAGATGCCTAGAAGTGGTATGACTGGGTCATAAGGGAGGTCAATCTTTAGCTTTCTAAAGACCCTCCAGATTGCTTTCCAAAGTGGTTGTATAAGTGTACATTCCCACCAGCAGTGTAATAGGGTTCCTCTTTCTCCACATCCCCTCAGCATTTGTCGTTGGCTGATTTGTGAATTTGTGGCCATTCTGACTGGGGTAAGGTGCTATCTCAGAGTTTTCTTTATTTGCATTTCCTTCACGACCAGGGATGATGAGCATTTCCTCATGTGTTTCTTTGCCAGTTTTATCTCTCCATCTGAGAAGTCTCTCTTTAGTTCCCTTTCCCATTTAGTAATAGGTTTGTTAGGTTTGGGAGGGATTAGTTTCTTGAGTTCCCTGTATATACAGGATGTTAACCCCTTGTCTGATATATTGCTGGTAAATATTTTTTCCCAATTGGTTGTCTTTCTAGCTTGGTTGCTATAAGTTTAGCTGTGCAGAAGCTTTTTATTTTAAGGTAGTCCCATTTGTCGAGTCTCTCTCCAATTTGTTGTGACCCTGAGACTCTGTTCAGGAAGTTCCTTCCTGTGCCTTAGTTCAAGTGTCTCTCCTACTCTGTCCTGCAGTAGTTTCAGAGATTAAAGTTTAATGTTAAGGTCTTTAATCCATTTTGAGTTGATGTTGGTGCATGGTGATAGGCTGGGGTCCACTTTTAGTCTTCTGCATGTGGCCGCCCAGTTTTCCCAGCACCAGTGGTTGAAGGGGCTGTGTTTCTTCCATTGTATGTCTTTGGCTCCTTTGTCAAATATTAGCTGGTTGTAGGCCTGTGGATTTATTTCTGGATCTTCTATTCTATTCCATTGGTCTTGGGGTCTGTTTTTGTGCCAGTACCATGCTGTCTTTGTTATTATAGCTCTGTAGTAGAGTTTGAAGTTCGGCATGGATATCCCTCCCATGTTGTCTTTATTCCCTAGAATTGTTTTGGCTATTCTAGGTGTTTTGTTGTTCCATATGAATTTTTGGACTGTTTTCTGTATTTCAGTGATGTACGTCATTGGGATTTGTATTTGCATTGAATTTGTATATTAATTTTGGCAGTATTACGTATTACCATTTTCACTATATTAAGTCTGCCAATCCAAGAGCATGGGAGATCTTTCCATTTCCTAGTGTTTTCTGCAATTTCTTTCTTTAACTTTTTATACTTTTCATTAAATAGTTCTTTTACATCGTTGGTTAGGTTAATTCCTAAATATTTTATTTTTCGGGAGGTTATTGTGAATGGGGTTGCTTCCTTTATTTTCCTCTCTTCTCGTACATTGTCAGTGTACAGGAAGGCAATTGATTTTTGTGGGTTTATTTTGTATCCTGTTACTTTGCCGAAGTGATTTATGATTTCTAAGAGTTTGGGGATGGAGTTTTTGGGATCGTGAAGGTACAGTATCATGTCATCTGCCAAAAGGGATAGTTTAACTTCTTCTTTCCCTATGTGGATCCCTTTAAAGTCTTTTCCTGCCTTATGGCTATTAGTATGACTATTAGTTTTTCTTTAAAGGTCTTATAGAATTCTGGTGTGAATCCATCTGGTCCTGGGCTTTTTTTTGTTGGAAGATTTTTGATAGCTTCCTGTATCTCATTATAGGATATTGGCTTATTTAATTGGTTTACTTCTTTGCTCAGTTTGGGCAACTTGTATTTCTCTAAAAATGCATCCATTTCTGCCAGATTTTCTCCCTTTAGAGAGTATAACTTTTGAAAGTAGTCCCTTAGGATTGTTTGGATATCTTGGGTACGTGTTGTGATTTTTCCCGTGGCATCCCTAATCCTGGTAATATGGGTTTCCTCTCTTGTTTTTTTAATTAATTTTGCCAGCGGGCCATCAATTTTGTTTATTTTTTCAAAGAACCAGCTTTTTGTTTGGTTTATTTTGGTTATGGTTTTCTGATTTTCTAATTGGTTAATCTCTGCTCTTAATTTGGTTATCTGGCTCCATCTAGTAACTTTAGGTTCCATTTTTTTATTGTTTTTCTAGCTGTTTTAATTGCAACATGAGATTAATTACTTGGTCTGTTTCTATTTTCTTGATGTGGGCACAGAGGGCAATAAATTTGCCCCTCAGGACTGCTTTAGGTGTGTCGCACAAGTTTCTTTGCCAGGTGTTTTCATTTTCATGGAGTTGTAGGAAATGTTTTATTTCTTCTCTGATCTCTTTGTTACCCAGGCATTGCTAAGAAGTGTGCTGTTCAATTTCCATGTATTAGAGAAATTTCTGCGGTATGCTTTGCTATTGAGAACTAGCTTGATTCCGCTGTGGTCAGATAAGATACAGGGGATTATGTCGATGTCGATCCCCTTGTATTTACTTAAGTTCCTTGCATGAACTATGATATGGTCTATTTTGGAGAAAGTTCCATGAGCTGCTGAAAAGAATGTGTACTGTGTTGTTTTAGTGTGAAATACTCGGTAGATGTCAGTTAATTCCGCTTGAAGTATGGCCTCACTTAATTCGGTAGCTTCTTTGCCAATCCTCTGGTTGGTAGACCTGTCCTTTGGTGAGAGTGGTGTGTTAAAGTCTCCTAGTATTATCATATTGGGATCTATTTTATTCTGTAAGTTTGAGAGTATTTGTTTAACATATCTGGGTGCACCAATATTTGGGGCAAATAAGTTGATGATGGTAATATCCTCCTCTTGGATTGTTCCCTGTATTAATATGTAGTGTCTGTCCTTGTCTTTCTGTACTGATTTTAATGAAAAGTTTATTTTGTCAGATATCAGGATAGCTACACCTGCTTTCTTACTGGGGGCATTTGATTGGAAGAACCTTTTCCAACCCTTTACTCTGAGTTTGTTTGTATGTTTGGCTGAGAGTGGTTCTCCTGAAGGCAACAGATGGATTGGTCATGTTTTCTGATCCAGTCTGCAGTTCTTTTTCTTTTGATTGGCGAATTAAGCCCATTAATATTAAGAGATAGTATAGAGAGATGCATTGTGGTTCCTGTCATTTCCTGTTTTCCTCAGCTTTTCTTCTTTCCTTTCCTCTTGTGCTTGCTCAGTTAGACTTTGATTAATTCCTTTCTGGGTGCAGGTCCCAGTTCCTGGTTGCTTTCTTCAGATTGTGTCCCCCCTCTTAGTACTCTTTGTAATGCTGGCTTAATGTTTATGTATTCATTTAGCTTTTCTTTGCTATTAAAAATTTTCGGTTCTCCATCGAATGTGAATGCTAGCTTTGGCAGGTATATCAGTCTGGGCTCAGTTATTAGCTCTCAGGGCTCGTATGGTACTTTCCCAGGCCTTTCTTGCATTCAGTGTTTGTGTGGAGAGATCTGCAGTGATTCTAATTTTTCCCATTGTAGTATAGCTCCTTCTTCATTTTTGGTGCATGCAAGATTGTTTCCTTATTATTCAGATCTATCATTTTTACTATAATGTGTCTAGAAGTGTTTCTCCTGGGATCTTCCTTGTTGGGTGTTCTATATGCTTCTATTATGTAGGTAAGATGTTCTTTTTTGAGATGGGGAAAATTTTCACCGATTATATGGTCGAATAGTTGTTGCATTACCCTTGCTTTGAAATTCCTCACCTTCGTCCACTCCAATTATACAAAGGTTAAATTTCTTGGCATTATCTGCTTGCTCTTGAATTTCCCTTTGGCTTAAATTGAGTGATTCTTCCATATCTGTCACTTTTTGGTCCAGTTGATGTATTCTGTCTTCTGTATCTGACACTCTACATTCCATTTCGTTCACTCTGTTAACTGTGGCTTCTATTGTGGTTTGCATGGAGGGAATGGACTCCTTTATCAATTCGATGTTGGTTCTCAAAGTACTGATCTCACCTCTTAATGAGGTATGTACTGCCTCTAATTTGGTATTTATCTCACTTCTTACTGAGGTTTGTGCTGCCTCTATTTTTGCATGAATCTCCTTTTTGATATCGTGTATCTCTTTTGATAGTTCATCCTTGTGCTCTTTCAATTTCTGATCTATTTCTAGCTTTATTTCTTGAGTCATTGTCTCCAGCAGCCCTTGGATGTAGCTTTTGTCTTCCATTCCTGCTTTGCTCCCACTGGGGCTCTCCCCTGCGTGGATGCTGTCTATTGAGGATAACTTGCTATCCTGGGTGTTGATAAACCTTGTAATTTTTCTCTGTGATTTTCGAATGGGGGTTCTGGGATTATTGGAGACTAATCTGAAATTTTGTTTTGATGTGTCTGTCTTTGCCTGGTTGCTGATTCCTTATTGGTAGAGAGAGTCTGTGCCTGATCTGGGTTCTGTTGGGGGCCTACCTCCAGCTGCTGGTCTGACCTACATAGGATTCTTGGCTCTCTGTTGTAGATCACTGGCAATTCCCGACTTTGGCAGGTTAAGCAGCCTAGACTGCTCCTGTTTGCTCCTATGGGTGCTCTTGGCAAGATAGGATGCTCTGGATCCACTCTCCCAGATGCTGGAGTCTGCTATGGGCTCCTGATGTTTTTGTTTTTATTTTTTGTTTCTTTTTTGTTTTGCTGGTTGTGGGCTTGAACTCTGGGTTTGTGTGCTGTCCCTCAGCTCTTCAGCTCAAGGCTGGCACCCTACCATTTGAGCCACAGCACTACTTCTGACCCTTTCTGCTTATGTGATGCTGAGGAATCAGATCCAGGGCCTCGTGCACCCAAGACTATCACTCTACTGCTGAGCTGCCTGATCAGCCTGAGCTCCTGCCTACTATCAGGTTCTGGTGGCCTGTGTTGCCCAATTCCCAGCCTAGAGTATATGGGTTGGGTTTTGGTGGGGTTTGGGCTTCTCTTGTCCTGAGCCTCCAGGTCTTTTGTTTTCACAGGCGTGCTTCCCAGAGGGTGCAGTTCCCTGTTTTTCTCCCCTCTGCTGAGGCATATGCTCAGCTTTTGACTTCAGTTGTGAGGAGTTGGTTGTGTTGTTCAGGTGCCGGATCCCCAGGCCTGGTTCCCTCCCCCCACCTCGGGCACACTGGTTGGGCCTCTGCTGCTGTGTATACCACCTAGGTTATGCGGCCTGGGGTACACAGTTCAAATTTCTTCTACTGTTGATTGTCTTGACCCAGGGGCACTGTTCCTGGCTTAGGCGTTTAAGCTCCCTTCCAGGGGCGCTCTTGCTCTAGCCTGGCCAGCAGAGTGTGCTCCATGGGCTGGTGGAGCTCTCGAACAGTTCCCAGTATTAGTGGGTTATGTGGTCCGGGTGTTGGTGTAGGGAGTCTGGGTCAGGGTCTGGGGATTCCCTCCAGGTCTGGTCTCCCTTGGATACACTGTCCCCTGTGAGGTAATCACCCTGGAGCTAGTTGTTTCTGTGTGATGTAGGTCATCAGTTGCTGTTGCAATCTGAGTTCAGTTGGGGTGGTTGCGGGCTGGGCTGGGCGGTGGTGGCTCTGTGTGATTCTCTTCTGTCTCTGCCTCTGTCGAAGCTGTCAGGTCCACAGTGTCCATGCTGCGGGCGAGGGGGTGGGGCTGGGCCTCCATACAGGTTCTAAGCACTGGGGTTTGCACTCCCTGGATCAGCACCAGTTCCTTGTAGGTCTTTTGCTTTGGTGTTATGTGGGGGTCCCGTGTCGCTCTGGGGGCTCCCGTCGTGGGCCGGGTTCTGGGCTTGGGGGTTTCTCCGTTTATCGCCATCGGCTGGTCTGACACCAGTACCTCAGGCGGCTTCTGCATGGGTGATCTGCAGGCAGCCCCCTGTGCCTCTTGGACTCCGGCATCCCCTGCCGGGTCATCACAATCGGTGGGTCTAACACCAGTACCTTAGGCAGCTTCTGTGCGGGTGATCTGCAGATCAACCCCTGTTTCTCTGGGACCCCGGTAGCCCCTGCCGGGCAGGCTGGCAGCGGCTTGATGCACTGCCGGTGCCAAGCAGCTTTGGTGGTATGGAGCCTCTCTGCTCGGATGGAGAGTGAGAGGTGGGGGTGTGATCTTCGTGGAGACTCCTGGCTCGTAGGTTTCTCTGTTAGTGGCGATCAGCAAGTCTTCAAACCGGTACCTCAGGTGGCTTCTGCGCAGGTGATCTGTAGGCAGCCCCCTGTGTCTCTGGGACTCCGGCAGCCCCCGCTGGGCTGGCTGGCAGCGGCTTGGTGCGCTGCCTTGTGGCCAGTGAAGGTTGGGGGAGGGGTCTTCGCTCTTCTCTGTTCTGAAATTCTTCTTTTCCTCTCTTTCTTTTTTTGTTATTTTCCACCTCCTGTTTTTCTCTGAGTGTTTGTCTTTTTGTTGTTGTCGGTCTCTTGGGGAGATTAAGCATTAGAACTCGAACTCTCTTTTTGGTTGGGGAGAGCTGTGGCATTTCTCTACTGCCCCGTCGCCATCTTGGTCCCCCTAATTAGTGTTAATTTAACAAAACATTTTGCTCAAGTTATAAAAATGAAACTATAAAAATAATACTTAATAACATCAAATAACTAGGCCATGGAAGAAAATGTACCATAGACTGATTTTCCTCATAATTTGTTTTATTTCATAACAAATGGATTAAAATAAAATGTAATTACACCTGAAGATGTTAACACTTTCAAATATCATTGATAGAATCTAGCAAATAAAAGTAACAGAGAAGTAGAGAGTAAGACCAACCTGTGCTATGGATGAAGATACTCAGTAGAACTTTGTGAGGAAAGAATGTGCTCTCTTTTCCTCATCAACGTAGAGCTAGGACACCTACCTTTTGACAGAACACTTGTAGTCAGAGCAGTAGAGTTACTAATTTAGGCAGTAATATATTACTTTTATTTCCTAATCTTATGATGTGAGTGATTCTAGGAGATTTTCTGACCTAATTTTCACTCAGTTTCTAATTCCTCCCCCTGCCCATGTTTCTTCTGCTACTCTCATTTTTCCTTATTTCTGAACTCAAATCCTGTGATCTTTTGGTTCATGAGAAAGAGCTGGAGAAATGTGAGGATGGCCTGGAGTCTGTGCTAACTTCCACTCCAGCTTAGAGGATCTAGTGAAGGACCTCCACCTGGGCCTCAGAATCAGATACTAATGGACCTCTTTGGAAATGGAAAAACTGTCTCCCTCAGGCAGAATCTGTCATTCCTTGACTTGTACTAGGGCACAATTCATAGAATGAGCTTTCTCACCAGCAGCCACAGCCTTGACAGAAGGAACAGATTCAAAACTGAAAGTGGTCTCAGTTCCCACAAGGCCAGTCAGAAGCCAGGAGATCAGACATTCCTCCTCATCAGGGACCTTCTGGTAGCAATAGAAACTGGACAAAGTCTAAGATGGAGATTAACTGAGACTGGGCCTAAGGGGCACACAAAAGAATTTCCCTTTCTTTGAGTTGTTTAATGAGACATGTCACCTTCCTTCATATCGGAAAATGCACTAGGTGAATTAGGTCATTGACACTTTGTGGGAGGTCAGTTTCCTCGAAGGAGAAGGGGTTAAATGTTGTGACCATCAGTTTTCTCTCTAAGCTGTTGTCTCTCCCATGCCTTCCCATGCCAGAAATATATTGCTTCTTTCCTGCATTCAACTACTTGTCCTGAGTCCTAGGCAGAAATACCATAGCCTGTTCTTTTGCTAGACTCTTGCATTTGTGGTAGAATAGGCCCAGGCTCTGCTCCTGCCAAGAGGTGACAACAAGCTCAGATTTGTACTGAAGATCAATCATATAGAAAAAAAAGAACTTAAATCAATAGCACTCTTTTATACTTGCATCTTTACTAACAGACAACTTCCTGATTGCTCATTCTGTAGTTTCAATTCTTTAGTAGCAAGAACCATTCTAGGATGTCTTTCCTGGCCACACTTTTTGAGGTTTCCACTGAAAATTGAACTCACTAGAAGCTCAAAAGTTTCATTTTGAGGGGTGGTGTATACTGGTGGCTCACATCTATAATCCTAGCTAGTCATGAGGCTGAGATCTGAGAATTGTGGTTCTATGCTACTCTGGGAAGAAAGGCTATGAGATTTGTCTCTAGTTAATCAACAAAAAACCAGAAGTGGTACTCTGTCCTAAAGTGGTAGATGGCTAGCTTTGAACCAAAGGGCTAAGGGACAGTACTGAGGACCTGAGTTCATGTCTCGTGACCAACAAAAAGTAAGTTTCCTTTTTCTACCATGGTTTCCTCTTCTAACACAATATGTGCTTTATCTGTACTTCTTATGTAAGGTTCCTGTGTCTTACTCAAGTAGATTTTGTCTGTCAACAATAAGAGAGTATACAAAGTCTACCTAGAATACAATCAGGAAGTTTACAACAAATTTTTGTTAAATGTGGGTGTGCAGATATTAGACTAATTCTTACTTTAAAGAAACTATGTTTGCCTTCATTCCACTTGAACAATTGTGTGGAAAATAGATGCATCTCTGGATTCCTTTGGTTCTTTCTATTATCTATATTCTGCAGATTGTTTTTCCATTGATACAGAAAAGTTCCAAATTGTGGCAACTCTTATTTATTGTATTGCTAATTTTAAGCATCGGGAATGGATCAAAGGGATTTCAAACTTCATTTGTGTGAAAAATGTTCATTCATTATCTAAATTCAAAAAAACATAAATTACTAAAGGAGCTGTTTCTTTGGAAAAAGAAGAGCATGTGGGTCAAAGATAGTCTCTTCCATACAGGAGTCTTGGAGGGTCTGACTACATAGTGGTCTGACTTTGAGAAGTAGGTTGACATAATGGGTCTTTTCAACACTTCTTGTTTGGCACTAGAGGCCTGGTGAAACAAATACATTTGTCTCTGATTGACTCTCAGGAAGTCCATGGCTGACATTGATTGTGTAAGATAATAATTGTCCTTCTACCATTTCCTTCTAAATAATTTTACTTATATTTGTGATTTTGGGACTTGTAGCAGCTTATATGTAACAGTCTCCCATAGAGCAATTTAATGAGAGAAACTTCAGTATCTGTGTCATAATGTTGTGGTATAATAACAGTTCCTTATATTTTACAATATAAGATAAACAACAATGATTATCTTAGCAACTCTAACTAAATTATGTATCATTAGACATTATGATAATAGTGTCCCAAAGTTCACAGATCACTTTATTTTCAAAAAATCAAAGTAATCAGAATATTGATATTTTTGAAATGTATATTATGAGGCATGTATATTTACAAAAGCAATGTTACCCACAGACATTTCAAGTTTCCTATTTTGTCATGTAGCTAATTTAATTTTACTTTTTGTCCAAATTAAACCTTATTAAATATTAATTGTGCTACAAGAAATGGAGTACAAATTTAATTCTTGTCTTTGTCTTTACTCATTTGTATTTATCATAAAGTTGTTGTGCAAAGAGGTTTAAATTCAATGAGTTTGTTTATTAGTACCATACATCTTGATTAGTGTTCCATTGATCTACCCCATCTTTTCCAACACTACCCAGCCTCCAAGTTACCTTATTCCATTTTTACATATGTATCATTAATATAATGATTGTATTTGCCATCCCTTCCTCTTTTCATTAATCTACCCCCTCTTTTCTTAAACCTCTTCTCTATCCAAACATGATTTCCCTTTCTGCTACTTATTTTCTTGAACTCATCATTGTTTGTTAGTTATTCAGAGAATCATCATCACTGAAATACTTTCATGAGTATACCAAGTATTGGGCTTTTTAAATTTTATTTTGATTTCTACTTGTACACAGGAGTTGGCATTCAATACAAGAGTACATGAGTACAATGGATCTTGATTGATGTCACCTCTTTCATAATTTTTCCCAACACTCTCACTCCCATCTTTTTCTCAAATTTCTTCATTTGGTAGGGTATGCATTAAGTTAGATCACTGCATTTCTCCCCACTTTATCTATTTCTCCCCACCTTGATCCAAGCCCTACTTCTGAGTACTTGATTCCTACTATTTATTTTTTTGGAATATGAGTTAGCTATTTTAAGGAATTACATTATTTGAATTCTTCTCTGAACCAACCATATTTCACTTCATACCTAGGTGCATACTTGAATTCCACCCCAAAGTTTGTATATTGTATTGATCCAGATTATGTCTAACTTCCTATATAACAGAAACCATATCTTATTTGTTTACCTGGGTTTGACTTTCTTCCCTTACTTCACTTACCATGATTTCCCCAGATTTCTTTTCTTTCTTTGCAAATTATGTGTTATTATTCTTTCTAATAGATAAATAAAATTCTACTGTGCATGTATGTATATATATGTATGTATATGAATATATACATATATGCATATTTATATGCATATAGCTATCATATTTTCCTGATCTACCTGTCCACTGAATGGCATAGTCCATGTCTAAATGTGATTTCCTGTACTATTATGCTTTTGCTTTCAATGTTTTGGGAAACAACTCAGTATCATTTGCCTAATCTTGTGCATAAAGTCTATTCAATAACAAAAATCATTCTATTAATTTCCCAGTCTGGTGGTTTATGTTTCTATATATGTTGGCTCCTATAAATCACAGGGGTTCATAATTGCATATGAATCTGTTTTTAAGAGCAACACTAAATGTTGCTTGTATATAGTTGACACTTGCTAATAATTTATTATATAATTATATGTACAAACCTATGCATATACAATTCATATACATATTGACACACATACATGAATATATATATATATATATATATATATATATATATATATATATATATAAAGTACCTGTGTGCTAGTACTAGAAATTAAATTCAGGACCTAGTTTCTTTTGCTTTTCTTTTTTTGCTCAAGGTTGGCATTCTTCCATTTGAGCCACAGCTCCATCTTCAGCTTTTTGGTTCTTAGTTGAAGATAAGAGTCTCATGGTAGATTTTTACCTTGTCTGTCTTGAAACTATGATCCTCAGCTTTCACACTTCTAAATAGGTAGGTTTAAAGGCATGCAGCACTAAAACCAGCCCTATTATATTTGAATTAAAAATAAATTTAAAGAATGATAACTTGTAGTATTTTCAAACAAATATCTTTTCATTTAAACTAAAACACACTTCTTATTTTTTTTTCTTATTCCAAGTCACCTACCAATAAAGGAAAGGAAAAATGCAAAACTGAAGAACCTCTGAATGTAACCATTCTCAAGCCTGCTAGCCACAGTTTCTTTGCCAGGAAATAGAACAGGATGTTATTGTCTACAGGCAAAGTGGGAGAACATGCTCTTCACTGAAGCTGCTAAAAGGCTGATGACAATGAGGACAAGCATCTTTATCCAGGAAATGTCACAAAAGGTATGCTGTGGTCAGCTGACTCTAGTGGATAAGTGTAGGCAATCTTAGAGGATGTTCATAGCGATGAGGAGAATAATCAAAGGTGAATATGTGATTAGAGAGGTGTACTTTCTTGAAGATAAACGCCCTTGATTTTGTTAAGCTTGTCATTCATCTTGAAGGCTCTTGTCTTGCTGCTGGCCCTTTTCAACTGTTCACCCATTTGCTTCAACTGGGCCTTCTTTTCACTTAACAGGATTATTACCTCCATGATGTCCTGGTAAGTTATGAAAACAGGAAGCTCCATTATTACTCCATCTCTCTTTTTTACTTTTTATTTGTTTCACTATGAGACCTTGAACTCAAGGCCTGGGCACTGTCCTTTAGCTTCTTCTTTTAAGGCAGGTGCTCAATAACTTGACCTAAAGCTACATTACATGGTTTTTGAGGACTAAAGGTAGATTTTTTGGGGGATGGGGTGCATATACACATATTTATATGAACGCATATTTATTTGTAAATATATATACCTAAATATATAATTTATGTGTATATAAATATGTATAGAAATAAATATTTATATATTCACACACACACACACACACACACATATATATATATAATATATGAAGTCAGAACAATAAAATACACCTAAACTCTGTTGGAGAAAGTAAATTGAAGAAGACAAGGGATATAATAGAAAAGGTAAGTTATTTCAAACCATGTTGTGCACATTTATAAAATTATAACAATAGAACTAATTCAAAATTGAATTTAAATATAAAAAATAAACTACAAAAATCTACAATCACTGAGAACAGATAATTGTAGGGTTATATGTTCAGTAAATTAGAAGAAAAAAGAAGACATTCTGCCTCTCTACGTGGTAGCAGTTATACTCAGAAGGGATGGATAGACAAGCAATATTTAGAAAATTCAGAATTTAAATGGCATGAACTTGTGTAGGATAGGACTAACACCTGAGCTACTTGCTCTAGGAGTTCATAATTATGGCAATATACTAAGAACTGTGGAGCTGCAACTTTTTGTAAGCGTACACGTGTTTGTGAGCCAGTACCAAGGGCTGAACTCAGAGCCTCACATTCTTATCGTTTTTTTCTGCTATATTTAGAGTGGTTATTTTTATTGTTATTGTAAATATGTGATGTTCAATGGGATGACAATCACATAAGTCAGTAATGAGTATATTTCTTTTTGAACAGTGTCACCTCTTTCCTCATTTTCTCCCAGTTTTTTTCTTAATTTAAAACTCTACCATTTGAGCACTTTACTTTGGTGTTTGATTGGTATAAGGGTCTCTAGGATTTGTCTTTTCTATGCTGGCTTCCAATTGGGATCTTCAGATCTCAAACTCCAGTACATCTAGAACTGGTTATGAATCACCCCTGCCCAGGAACTGTACATTTTTATGTATCTCTCTTGATGAAAATTATCATCTAAGTACAGCAGACACAGAAAATAACTTTAAGTGCACTGATTTGCAAAATAATTTACCTGCAGGGCTGAAAAAATGTCTCAGTGGTAGAGTGCTTGCCTCACATGCATGAGTCCCTAGGTTCAATTCCTCAGCACCACATAAGCAGAAAAAGCCAGAAGTGACACTCAAGTGTCACTAGCCTTGAGCTGAAGGATTGAGGGACAGCATCCTGGACCAGAGTTTGGGCCCCACCTGACAAAAACAAACAAATAAACAAAAAAACCTGCTAAATCTATTCAGGTTGCTGAAAAACTATACTATTACAGAAAGGAGAAAACACAAATTTGTGGTGAGCACTCAGGAATTTGGCTGAGTTTCCCAGCAATAGTATATAATACCTGGTTGAACTTGGCAAAGTTCAAAATCTATTTTCTCTTCTCAGTTGCACAAATAATTAGGGAATAAGTTGAATTATACCAATTGTTTGGTTGTTATGAAGAATCAATAATTAGAGATATGAAAATTTCCTTGATCTGTGACTTAATATTGTAATTCAGATTATGCAGTTAATTAATATCTGAATTGTCTGCTCTTGAACTTTTTTCCCTTTTAAAATGCAACCACCTTTCTCTAATACAAACTCCTGTAAGCTTCCTCAAGGGCTCTGTGAAATTTAGTTATATTTTCAAAATCATAAATCATTTCTGTCAAGATTAGCATGTCTAGACAAACAATCTATTACAAAGAGTTTAAATTTTAATTTTTAGGAGAATGAATGCTATCCAAGAGGAAGAATGCCCTTGTTAAATGAAAATTTATCTACACATAGGCACTTATAATTTCACTTAGGACAAAATTTGACTTCTGAATGTAAAAAGATAAAGTGCCAAACAACAGAGATATGTTCAGTATTTTACAGAGATATGTTCAGTATTTTCTTTGTATAGTGTCAATGTTTATGTTTATATGTAACTCTTACTATTTAATAAAAATAAAAATTTTAATTGCTTGACATCAGGAAATGTTATACTTTTCTCTAACTTAGGTTAAAAGTATCTTAAATGAAGCCAAATGATTACCAATTGGTTGTCTGTTTCTGAAGTTTTATAGCCTTAGTATTCAGAGTATTAAACTCATTGTGACACAACTGAATGGATAAAGCAATAAGAAACATGTATCTGCTTAATTAAAATATATTTTATTTTATATTAAATTTCAGTCTATTAATTTAACATATTTTCTTCTGTGTAATCAGATGCTTACCAACATGCGTATAACAACTAGTGTTTGGGGATAATGTAGATAAAACTTAAAATAGCCAGCAGATGGCGATGCATCCCCTTACATGAGCTTACTAGACTTAGAGTTTATCTCTTGAACAATACAAAATTATGTCGAAAACGAACTTTACAACTTTGGTGAGGGGGGTGGGGAGGATTGGGTGGGGGGCGGGGGGGAGGATGGGAAGGGATAGGAAGGAGAAACAAAGGAGGAGGCTACAATGCTTGATAAGAAATGCACTCATTATCTTGCCATGTAATTATAACCCCTCTGTACAGTATTTTCACAATAAAAAATAAATTTAAAAAAAGAATAAAAATGCTAAGTGAATTAAAAAACCCTATAGTTCACCAAACTGTAGGCAAATATTCATCAGAGAAAAGCCTTCTATTAAGTCCTGACAAATTCGATCTGACAAGATGGGTGCAAAGAGAATTTAAACTGAACATATGAATCCTTTTTATCAGCCTGTGCAATTCACTATACAAACAGACTTATCATTTCAATAGATGCAAGAGAAATCTTTTAATAAAAACAACATTATTAGAAAAAAACAAAAGTAATTTTGATAGGCTGAATCATATTTGTTATTGGTCAGCAGATAAGTGTTTTCGTCATTATTTTATTCTTTAAATGTCTCAATGCCCAATAAATATTTCAAAATATATTTTTATTAAATGCTTCAAAATATTTTCAAAAGTCAGGAAGCACTCATTTTATAATTTCTTTAGAAAAATGTACCTTTCAAAATATTAGTAATACATATAAAGGTCAGTTGAGGAAATTTGATTTAAATAGGAATAGTTCAGATAGTTTTAAAAGGTGCTTAATTTCCAAGAGCTCACACTAAAGTGTAAAAAAGAAAAGAACATATTTATAATATAATTTGATAAGACATTGAAGCAGAGAGCTTTGAGCAGAGAACAAAAGTGTAGTTGGATTGCAAAAAAACTGATAGAAAAATATTTTCATAGAAAATATATTGGTTTAGTTGAATTAGAAATAAAGTCAATATTTTCCCAACTGTGAGATGGAAAAATGTTATTTAAGGGAGATCAGTGTAAGGAAAAATAAGTAAGGAATGTAAAAAATATTCTTGGATTTTAAGAAACTGATTATCTGGGTGACCACAGTGTAAGAGTAACATCAGAGTGAAGAGAGAAAATAGTGAAGCACATAGGTTATGATTCATAAAGCCATGAGAATACAGAATTTTCTGAAGTTATTATAAGGAAAAATGAGAATATTATAAAGCAATGAGAAATTAATTAGGACCAGGTGGAAATGGCTTGTGCTTATATTCCTAGCTACTCAAGAGGCTGAGAATCACAGGTCAAAACAGTGAGTAGTTGAATCCATGCAACTCTTATCTCCATGAAACCAGAAAAAGGATGTTAAGGGAAGTGTGGCTTAAATGATCCACCAAGTGAAGTAAGAGTGTGAGGTCCTGAGTTCAAGCCACAGTATTAACATTCAAAATATGGTTTACTAAACAGCTGTGCAATCAGAGGTCATTTCTGGAGCTTGGAAAACATCAATGAAAACCTCAATCAAACTATAGGAGGGGTGCTGAAATGAAAGGAAGAGACAGAAACATATGTGCATGAATCCTTACCTCAGTGTGTTGTACTTTGAAGTATGAATGGAGATCAAACCTCCATATGCTCATATTTTTTTTTCAAATTAGTTCTCAAAAACTATGTGGTTTATTACACAAGACCAACAAGAGCATTTCCTTAGTGGAGTGGACAGAATCCTTGCTGACTCTATGAACAACAACCACATGATTTAAATGAGGGAGAAGAATAAAGTATTTCTTTTTTTTCAACTCAAGGTTTTCTGTTTTATTTTTAATAAGTTTTTTATTGTGGAAATGCTGTACAGAGGGGTTACAGTTGCATGAGCAAAGTCATGAGTACATTTCTTATCAAGCATTGTTGCCCCCTCTTTTGTTTTCCCCTACCATCCCTTCCCTCTCACCTCCACAACTACACTCCCCCCACACACCTAAATTGTAAAGTTCGTTTTTCAACCTAGTGTCTTGTACATCTCATTGTTACAATGGTTCAACCTGTATCCCTATTTAAACATTTTGTTTTTTCCATTCCCCTCCCCAAATTATACCGACATCAAATACAGTGAAAACAGGATATACTGAGG
This sequence comes from Dipodomys ordii, assembly GCF_000151885.1. Lineage (NCBI taxonomy): Eukaryota > Metazoa > Chordata > Mammalia > Rodentia > Heteromyidae > Dipodomys > Dipodomys ordii. Next base: position 13,739,864 of record NW_012267273.1, read on the forward strand.
GAGGGACATACAAAACAACAAAAAAATCACATGGTACTTTATAAATACATTAGAAACAATAGCAAGCAAGCAAGAAACAAACAAAAAACACTTGTGTCCTTGTCTTGGGGTTCATTTCGCTTAACTTCATCTCATACGTACATAGCTATTGACCTTTTCTACTTCTGAGACCTTTATATTTAATAGACTCAAAGCACCTGTTACCCATGTACAGGTAAGACACTGAGACCTAAGTAGGAGGTGAATAATTTTAAGTTGGATAAAGGGAGTAAATATGCTTATTTGAGATTTGATGTAGTTACCTTCTGAAGGAGTGTTACATTTCCATAGGTATCTGAAGTCATGTGTACCAGATTGAAACTTAAAGATATGTTAGGTACAGAAAAGATTTGACACTCAAATTAAAAAGAAAAAAAGTAACTTTTTAGAATGAAATAAAACTAGCCATAAAGAAAAAGAGTCATAAAGGAAGAAAATGTGTATATATACAGACATTCTTACACAGAATAATACAGTATTACCAATAGCTAATATGTAGTAAGGGCTTATCCAGTATCAAATATTTGGTTAGATGCTTTGAATTCATTAGTTTTCTTTACTTTCCCAAACAATTTTAGAAAGCAGAACTAGAATGGGTGCCGGTGGCACACGCCTGTAATCCTAGCTACTCAGGAGGCTGAGATCTGAGGATGGCAGTTCAAAGCCAGCCTGGGCAGTTAAGTCCATGAGACTCTTACCTCCAATTAACCACTAGAAATCCGAAGTGGCGCTATGGCTCAAGTGGTAGAGCACTCTCCTTGAGCAGAAAAGCTGAGGGACAGTGTCCAGGACCAGAGTTCAAGACCCATGACCCAGAAAAAAAAGCAGAACTGGGATGATTCCAATTTTATTTTATTTTTTTAGTAAAATACACATAAAGAAGTGACCAACTTAGTCATCCTTTAGTAATTGACCAACTTTAGGAATATGGGACAATGTCCAATCCTAAACTTGGATCATAGGAATCTATTATTTGTTCTTTTTTCCCCAGATTTTACTGTCTTGTAACATGGATGTCAAGATCTCCTTGAACTTGAGATTCTGCTGTCTCAGCCTCAGGAGAATGGGGTTATAGGAAAGTATCAGTGCTCACATTTTTAATGTACATAGTTCAACACAGTAAACACTGGGAAAGGTGATCATAGTTCAACCACAATATTCTGTGTTTGGTCATTGAAGTTATTCCAGGATGAGAGTCTCTTTATTCTGAGTTTAGATTAAAGCAAGAACTAATTAGTGTGGGGAGGGGTTGTAACTACATGTTGGGCAGGACCCCAGGATGAATTTAGATAAAGGAAGAAGCTTTGGAAAGCATAACAGGACCCTGATCTTGACACTGGGCATCTTTCCACAACAAAATTAAGTTTTTTAAAATAAAAACTTTCAGCCAAAAAAGAGAAAATGTTGATGTATATGGGCACTCCTCTATGTCACTCATTCAGGAAAAAAATATGTGAAATAAATAACAGATGATGAGTACTTCTCATGGAACGTATAAAACAGTCTTTTTGAAACGCTAAGCTCTGCCTCTAAAGCTTTATGTAGCAAAGTTGTCACTAAAGGCAAAAATATGCCAAATTTGGGATTGGAAGAAATGTCCTAGTGGTGTCATTATCTTCTTGTATTTGGAAACCAAATAGTAATTGAACACACACATGAAACTTAAGTTCAGTATGTATATACTTAGTGATCAGAGAACAGCAATGAAAATAAGGTGTACTTTATTTAAATGAATATGCCTAAAATACTGATTTTTAAAAAAATTATTAACTAAATTTTTATTATGGCTAAAGATGGTGACCAGTGATTAGGGGTTAATCTTGCCTATGCACTTCAATACTGTGGCATCTAAGTATGTATTAATTAAATTTAAATTCACCTCTATTAACTACATTTAAATAAATTAAATGCACAGTAGTTCAGCCACAACAGTCACATCTCAAGGGTCCAAGGAAGGTAACAATTGCTGTACTTTCTACTTCCTTAACCTAGGCTGGCCTTACATTCTTCTCACCTCGATTAAACTTAAGACAGTTTTTTTTCCTCCTCTATCTTTCCTTTAGGCTCTTACTCTGCTTGATTAGAACATTTTTAAAAAATTGTAATTGTAATTTTTTCCTCTTCCCCTTTGAGATATATGTAACAGAACTTCTAGCCAGTTTTATAACCCAACAATGACTTCTTCAGAAAGCTCCGAGCCATCTTTTTGAAATGTAAATATTAAGAAAAATAGTCTTCTGTTCATACCTTTATAATTCTGTGGTACGAGGTAGAAGCCTAACTTCATTGTGTACCTCCTTCCTATTACTGTAAAGATATAGGAAAGTTCCACTTTATAATTACAATGTACAATTATACATGTAATTATAAGTATAATGGTATTAATATAATCATATATCATAAATATGTATATAATATACACTTATATATTTTTATACATTTATATAATTTTATATTCTATGGGAAAAACAGGTTACTTAATATTTGACTGAAAATTTTCATTATCGCATAATAATTTTACACATTTATAAGGTACAGTGTGATATTTCACAAAATAATTTGAAGGTGGAAATGTTATTTACCCTGCTTTGGTCAATATTTATATGCATGTCTTGAACTGTCTGTGCTCTTCTTAAAACTTGGTATTCAAACACTGACATTGACTTCCATTTTTTAAGCTCTGATATGTTGTTCATTTAATATCATTTGTAGAATTTGAACAAGAATATAAAATATTTCTACATTCAGTCAGTCATCTAAATCTGTGGGTTTCTCATTTGTAGATTCAGCCACTGATGTGTGAAAATATTTTGGAAAAAAATTGTCTGTACTCAGTAGGTACAGACTTTTATTTATCATTATCCTCTGATTCATACAGTAGAGCAACTACCAAGATAGTGGTTGTCTTTGATATTATAGATGAAACAAGCAATCTAGAAATGTATACTTTATTGCATTAGATAAAGAGATGATTAGATTTCAGATGTATGGCAATATCCATGAATATCTATAAACCTATCTATAGTTAGATATATGAAAATTATCTACTCATCTATAGAAGAGACTTGAGCATCCACATGTTTTGGCTTTGGTGGAATCCAGAACCCATTGCTTGAAGGTGTCAAGGGAACACTATGTTCACGACCAAGGTGAGATAATATTCATTAAAAAGAAGAAAGTTTAAACAAAGTTTAACTAAGGATGGAAGGGTAGTGATGTGACTATAATTGTATGAGAGAGAATATTTCTCACATTTAATTTAAAGTAGACAATGCGTCTTTCTCATTGTAAGTCATATTCCAGCAATTTTCTTGATTTATGCTGTCTACTAAAGCAATGTAGAAATTTGGACTGAACATCTAAATCATTGACCAGAGAAGTAAATGTTCCCTTACATTTTGTTTGGTGTCCTACAAAGGAAACATACGCAAGCATAGACAAACATGTCAATATGACCAGGGAACTGTGTTTGCTTAGGCTAATCTAAAGTACATTTAAAGATTCTTGGTGTGAATCACACTCTAATTAAATGATATTATGAGATAAACATCATGTAGATGTAAACAACTCTGGCATCTTTGCTGTTACATGAAAGGCATTTATTTCTGAAAGACAAGGATATGTTTATTGTGAGAAACAAATACAATGAAATGAATTGAGTATAATAAAATACAATATGTCCAAATACTGTAATTCTTCAGGCATATATAATAATACAGATTTACTCTGATAAAAGGTCTCAAGCCATATTCTTTATTGTGATTGGATTTGAAGTGACTTTCTTTTTTCTTCTTTTTTTTTTAAATGTTTTTTATTGTGAGAATACTATACAGAGGAGGGGTTACAGCTACATGAGCAAGGTAATGAGTACATTTCTTATCAAGCTTTGTTGTCCCCTTCTTTGTTTTTCCCCTACTATCCCTTTCCTCCCATCTCCACAACTACATTCCCCCTCCCACCCCCACCCTCGCCTAAATTGTAAAGTTTGTTTTTTGACATAGCATTGTGTACATCTCATTGTTGCAATGGGTCAGCCTGTATCCCTGTTTAAACTATTTGTATTTTCCTTTCCCCTCCCCAAATTATACCAACATCTAATACAGTGAAAACAGGAGTTATACCGTGGGGGAGGGACATACAAAGCAACAAAAAAAACTCAGGTGGTACCTTATAAATATGTTAGGAGCAATAGCAAGACAGAAAAAAAATCATTGTGTCTTTATCTTCGGCCATTTGTTAGGAAATGGAAAGACTTGGAAAAAATTAAATTCAGTGAAGTAAGCCAGGCACAAAGAAACACAGGTCCCATGGTTTCCCTCATTTGCAATAACTAGTATATGTTTGAGACAAGCAGAAAAGGTTGGATAAGATGACGTTAAGTGCAATGAACCCCAAGATAAGGACACAAGTGTTTATTTTTGTTGTTTTGTTTTGTTTTTGTAGGCCTTGATCGCCGGCCCTGGTCATCATTCCTGAGCTCTTCAGCCCAGGGCGTGTGCTCTACCACTTGAACCACAGTACCACTTGGGGTTTCCTGGTGGTTAATTGAAGATAAGAGTCCCACGGACTTTCCTGCCCGGGCTGCCTTTGAACTGTGATCCTCAGACTCTTGAATGGCTAGGATTACAGGCGTGAGCCACTGGTGACCTGCTGATGTGACTTTCTAACAACATAGTTTTCAAATACTTCAAGAATATAACAGTATTATTAATTCAGATAATGGTTTAAGAAAAGTATAAATGAATCCAAAATATTAGGCAAAATATATCTTGATGAAATCAACGAAGTAATTCAGAGCTACATCAAGAAGAAACTCTAGTAATTTTAATGTTCGATATGGACTTAAATGATTAAAATGAAATTGACTTGTGCACTAAGATTGGGAACAAAACCAGGCAACCAAGCTATCTTTAGAAAACCTATCTTTAGAAAAGCTATCTAGAAAACCTTCAGTTTTAGGAAGTAAAAACAATTTAAATGTGTGTAATACATTTTGTTTGCAAACATAATTTTCAAGAATTCCACCAGAAGATATGTAAAAAGTATGCTAAGAATATAGCATTGATAATCTCTGTTTAGTGCACTAAGGTTTCAATAGAAAGGTAGTCCTAATTTGAATCAACATCTAATTACCTCATTAATTACTCTGTGCCAGCGTAATTGATTTTCTAGTTAGAAACTGAAAACTGCCTACAATGGGGGAAAATCATAAAGTAATCTTAGTCCACCAAATTAGGAGTTTGGCAAAGACTTCTTTTAAATTTGTAGGATATATCAAGTTATATATACTATTAGAACTATTATTTCAGCATCACATTACAAGGTCATCTGAACACAAGTATAGTGAGATTTAGTCAAAGATGCTCATGGTGCTGACACAAATCCTGCAATACACAAGTATCCTGGTAGAAGCACACATAATATTTAGATGGTGATTTGTTTAAAAACATAAACTAGCTGGGCACCGATGGCTCACACATGTAATCCTAGCTACTCAGGAGGCTGAGATCTGAGGATTGAGGTTCAAAGCTAGCCCAGGTAGGAAAGTCCGTGAGACTCTTATCTCCAATAAACCACTCAGAAAAGAGGGAATTGGTGTTAAAGCTCAAGTGGTAGCTGAAGAGCTGAATGACAGCTCCCAGGCTCAGAGTTCAAGTCCCATGTCCAACAAAAAATAAGAATAAAAATAAAAACATAAACCACTGTTACTAGAGAAACCGTTCATAATGAATTATATGGTGTATCTTTTCAGCAGAGTGAATTTTCAGCACAGACATATGTAATATGACCATAAAGAGACCTGGAGGTAGTTGCATTTATTTTTTCTGCAATTAATCAAATAGGATTAGAATATACTCTCTCATAATTCTTGGTTGTCTGCAGGTATCAACTACATATCTGCTCAAATAAAAATTAATTCTTGCCAACCTCAACCCATGCTCAAATACTTTATATTAGCAGAGGATCATTTTGCTAGAGTCCTTTGCTTCCCACAAATTCTCATGACATGGGCAGAGCCTTGTCTGTGACACATTTTAAGGATACAACTTGCTCCTGTTAAAACTTGAAAACATGTTCAGGCATTGGTGGCTCATTCTTGTAATCTTAGTTATTCAGAAGACTGAGATCTGAGAACTGTGGTTCAAAGACATCCTGGGTAGGTTAATCCTTGAAAATTATCTCCAATTAACTGCTAAGAATTGGAAAGTGGATTTGGGACTTAAATTGTTAAATGCACAAACCTGGAGAGAAACAAATTTCCAGGGACTGTAACTAGGACCTGAATCTAAGTCCTGTTACTGGCAAAATAAATAAATAAATAAATGCTACTACTCTACTAAAACAAACAAAAAAAACTTGGAATCATGAAGCATGAATTTCATGAACCTACAAAGTGAAGGCCAGTGTGAAAATATTCTTAGTTGCTAACATCAGGCTTCTTCTACACTATAATAAAAGAACATTATTTCTAGTAGAAAAAATGGTTAAATTTGTTGTTGTTAAAGTATTCCATCATCTTTAGAAAGTATACATTTATCCCCATCCTCTTACATGCATGCTTGTATAGTAATTGTCAAAAGTGCATTGGTCACCATTTTATTTCCTTTTGAATGAACGGCTTCATGAAAATGTGCTCTTTGACTCCTTAATATGTCAACGGCAAAAACAAAAAACAAAAAGCAAGCAAGCAAACAAAAAAAACATAAGGATAGGAATTGTCATTCCTTACTGACTGGGCAGTGCTATATAGTACATATTCTCAACAGACTGATTAAATTTTGATCTACATTTTACCACTGTTAATTTGTTCATTAAAAATATATCTAAACACATAAATTTTGTTCTGCAAAAACATTTTCAATGTTTTCATTAAAAATATATCTAGATTACCAAAAGACACAATTTAGTTGCAAAATTTTGCAATTTTTAGAAAGTTGCAAGGAGATAATCATTACACACTGCACATTAAAAGCACCTTTATATATTATATTTATATTATTAATCATATTCTAAAACTCTAGTTATGTACTATTAGTTTATTTCATTTTTGTGAATGCATTATGAGCATATAGTATTATATCATAGTTGTGAATACTGTGTACTGTTTTATTATTTGGATTGATCATGGTTCTTGTAACTAATCTTGGAAAATCAAACTAGATTCAAAGTTTGTTATTATTAGTATTATTATTTGCAAGTGATCTTTTATAGGATGGCTAAAAACTCATCTATGATTTATGCATTTAATTCAATATTTTCTAAAATATAATTTGAATATACATATAAATCACACTTTTCAGTTCCATAATTATGTTCATTCAGCTTTATTCCTTTCTCTGGTTCATCTTCTGCCCTTTCTGTATTTAAACCATCTGGCTAAAACATCTGGACTGACATTG
>NW_012267273.1:13757177-13771209 GCF_000151885.1 Dipodomys ordii
TGCTGGTGCTGGGCGGCTTTGGCGGGATGGAGCCTCTCCACTCCGGTGGAGAGTGAGGAGTGGGGGTGGGATCCTCGTGGAGAATCCCGGCTGGTAGGTTTCTCTGTTCCTGGCAATCCGCTGTTCTGCGAACCGGTACCTGGTGATCTGCAAGTGGCCCCCTGTGTCTCTGGAGCTCTGGCAGCCCCCGCCGGGTGGGCTGGCCGGCGGCTTGGCGCACTGCCGCGCGGCCAGTAAAGGTTGGGGGAGGGGTCTTCGCTCTTCTCTGTTCTGAAATTCTTCTTTTCCTCTCTTTCTTTTTTTGTTATTTTCCACCTCTGGTTTTTCTCTGAGTGTTCGTCTTTTTGTTGTTGTCGGTCTCTTGGGGAGATTAAGCGTTGCAACTCGAACTCTCTTTGTGGTTGGAGAGAGCTGTGGCGTTTCCCTACTGCCCCGTCGCCATCTTGGTCCCCCCTCCCACTCAGCCTTTTTCTAATGATTCACTATAAATGGGACCCAGTCCTTCCTGAATAACAATCCTGTAAAAACTTTTTTTTTTAAAATAGATGATCATTCTCATGCTTAAGTAGTTTTACAAAGTAGTTGCTAATCAGCAAAGCACTTTGTTGGTAAATATTGCCTCTTTCAACCTTCTCATGAATTCCTCCTGTACCCATCTTTTCATGCAAAAATTTCTCTTACTATTGGTGCTGCAGATGTCAGTATGTTTTCTGCTTACTTCTTTCTAACTGTTCTCTTTTCTTTTCCTTGGATGTTCCCTTCCTGTGGCAGTGGTTTCCCAATCCTTATTGCTCTGTTTTATTTTAGCTGATGATATACTGCAATTATCACTCATACCCCTGGCAGAGTTCTTGCTGGTTTCTACAGTAATATAGATGGTATTTAAAATTATCTTTGCATTCAGGTCATTAACATTTGCCTTTCCAGTGTGCAGTCATTTGTGAAGAACTCAGAATGTGGAGTCTGATTTTCTGGTTTCAAAACCTATCTGCAACACAAGTGTTGAATGTCTCTGCAGGTTATTTACCATCCCCTTGCCTCAATTCCCTTCTCTGTAGTATTGACAGATATTCTATAGTGCAGTTCTGAGGACTGCTTGAATTTTTATGTGTATAATTATATGTATGTATTCATTAGATTACTGTCTTTCTGAAGTAGGCTTAGTGAAAGTGTTTAATTCCATTGTTAAGTTCATTTTTAAAATTTTTTTAGTCCAGCTCAAAATAGATGTCATTCTTTGTTGCTAGTGGCAGTATTTTCAGGATCCTTAATCTCAGTTCCAATAATCTCATTCTTAATCTCTACAAACTTCTTTTCTGACTTTTTGCCTCAAGTGCCAAGTCCAGGATTTGTTGTCTACATGGATTTGCACATATTTGCTTCTACCTTATTGTTCTGCCATTCATTACATTCCCTGTCCTGCCTTCTCTGTCTACTTATTTGAAGTCCCTGGAGCATGCATTACAATCACACCAGTATGTGTTGCCTCTTTTTCTATTGCTCTCCCACCTCCACAATCCGTGGTGAAATTCAAGCCATCATAAATACAATCTTCTTTTTTTTACTTGTACATAGCTGAATATGAGTTGTAAAAGCAAACAACCAAACATGATAGGCTTCATTTCAACTTCATGATCATTAACCTCATAGTGTTTTCTCTTTGTTGGTTACCACTCTACCTATTTCTTTAGAAAACTCTCATTTTCTAACTTGTTTCAAACTTTCTCATCTTAAAGACTTGCATCTCCATTCTGTTCTTACTGATTTTTTCTAATATTTCTCATTTTGCATGACATATTAGTAAAATCTGGAAAATATTCACAGGATTATGATAATTCTACACAGGAACACTTACTTGCCTCTCTCCTTAGACCAATTTTAATTCCTTCCTAAAACCAGATAAAACTTTGTGTCTTTGGCTACCTGATGTAGGTGTTTATTATTTTATTCCAGCTCTCCTATTCCTGGATCTTCTTTCAGTTATCTTCCTTCTTCTCTTGTTTCACAGGTTGCCCTCTCATTGAGTAGCCAAACATGTTCTTTTGTATCTTATTAACCTTCAGTAACAAAACATGTTCGAATGTGTAACTCAATGGCAGAGCCCTTTCCTAACAAGGCCAAAGCCCTCCATTTGATCTCCAGTATGGCAAATCTATTCTTGGATTAACATTTTTTGATTAATGAACTTTCTGTGCTCCTCTGTCAAGAATGAAAATTCATTATTAATAGCAGCGATAATACTGTCTTTATTCAGGGGTGAGCCAACAATGATCAGAGACTCTGAACCTCTCATTCTCAAGATTTAGATAATAGCTTCCAAAATACAATCCTGCATAGCAACGTGTCCAAGTTAACTTGTAATTTCTCAGAATCTTAAGACTCACTAAAAAGGTTTTCAGAAGCAGACATCACTGTTCCTTTGTCATTTGGTGCTCAAAACCCATCTGGTCCTCAAGCTTAGTCACTAGTTGAAAGATCAAAGTTTCTCACACAGCTTCACAACACAGCCAGAGTCTGGTGTATTACAAAGTTCTCCTCAGTATAGTAGCTCCATTTGCTTTACTCAATATATCCAATTCACAGCCTTGACATATGTTATAGTAGCACAGTTCCCATCAAAATGGTTGACTTCCCATCTGCCACCTGTGACCGAGCACATTCTTCCTCCTGTTGAAGATGCCTCCCCTCCCCATTTCTTCAGAGTGCAACGTGAAAATGATGCCATTGGTTGATCATTTTATGGCAATTCTTCACCAACCCCAATTGGTATTATTTTCACATTTCTACTTTATACAGAGAGGTTACAGTCTTTTTGGTCATGTCACCCTTCCGTTGCTCTTGCTTGATCCCTCTTTTTCCTCTCCCATCCCTACCCACAAATTTCATAGTTTCCTTTCAACATAGTAAATACTACTGCTGAATTTGTTCCCTCTTTGTCTCTCCCTTGTGTCTCCCTTACTCTCCCAAAGACATATGAAGTGAGAAACAAGACTAAATAAAACAAAAAACAATAATAACAATCTCTTTTCCATTTTCTGGAATTTATTTTAATAAATATTTTATATGATTTTATAAGGCATACAAACATTGAGAGTTTGTATTCCTCCACTAAGAATATCCTCCTTTGATCCCACTGTGTGTTATTTTCACATTTTTTATCTTTTATATGATATGCTCAGTATTAGACTGTCTTGAATAGTAAAGGCCTCCTCACAAATCCTAGGCAGCATCTATTCTAGCTGCAAGGCCTGGTTGGTCGCCACAAAATATACCTTTAATGAAGGCTCTCTGACTCCGAGGTAAGATGGGAGACTTCAGAGGTAGAGCTGTGATGGGAGAGGAAAGACTCACACTTGTTCCAGCCATGTGAATGGTAGCCATGCCCTCCCCAGCTGCCTAGCACCTTGATGAATCTCAGAGATGTTGCTCTGGGCATCCAGGATGAGATTTACTTCTGCTCTTTCCTGGCCCAGCTTAGAAAACTCTGACAGAGGACTTCTAGGAGTACAGTCAGCAGAGCCCTGTCTGACCTGATGTCATTCGTGCTGGAGGACATGTGAGTGGGGCAGGGGCTGCGCTGTGGGCATTAGTGACCACGAAGATGTAAGATTTGTCATGAGCACCACTGACCCATGGGGCGGGTGGTTAAGTCTCCCATGAGTGAGGATGATGAGGGCCAGCACACCATGGGGATACTGTGCTATCCTCCACTCTGGTCCCAGCTAGGGTTGGCACTGACCTGGGTGAAACTGGGCGTCACCTATCACAGGGAGAAGGCTGCATCCAGGGGTGTTGGCAGCCACTGAGAATAATCTCCTTGAGAAGAGCTTTCTGTGAAATGCAGTCTCTTTGAGGAATTTCTGGCTCACCTGGCTTCTGGGACAGGCATGTGTGAGCTACTGCTGGGCTCCTTGTATCAGCCACTGCTATGGCCTCATGGTTCTCATCCCAAATGAGCTTTCCAGGGATACCTTGGGCTGGAACACCCAGATTGTCTGGCTAGATATTATCAGCATTCAGATACAGGGTATATCTGTGTGCCCGGAACTTGTGCATTACCTGACTCTAGTAAGGTTCAGACTGCATGTGTTACAGCCTGAGTGCAGATCCACAAAGGGGGGCATCACCCCAATGCTGCCTGCTGGGGCACAGGTGGGGAGGGGCTCTTCCCCTGTGCCTGCCTCTCCACATGGCATAGCACAGCCTGTGTAATCTGCTTGAATCACATTATTGTTTTTATGGCTAGATAGTGTGCATGCTGTAGAGTTTAACCATTCACTTATTAGTGTTGGGGGTGGGGTGGGGCACATGTGTATGCAGATACTGGAATTTCAACTCAGGGACTGGGTGCTATCCCAGAGCTTTTTTTTGCACAGGGCTAATAGACCTAGACAGCTTAATCCACAGCTATGATTCTGGCTATTTTCAGCAGTTCATTCCAGAGTCTGACAGACTTTTCTGCCCTTGCTGACTTTGAACTGCTATCTTCACATCTCAGCCTCCTGAGTAGCTAAGGACAGGCATGAGTCACTGGAACTGCAGAATTTTTTAAAATTTGGTTATGCAATATTCAAAAGTTTTCTTGTTGTAGGATTGATTTTGAAAGGGAAATATTCTTTGGAATTTTATATGGAAACAGAATCTCATTTGCAAATAAAAAAAAGTGTAACCAGGCACCAGTGGCTCATGCTTGTAATCTTAGCTACTCAGGAGGCTGAGATCTGAGGATCACTATTCAAAGCCAGCCAGGGCAGAAAAGTCCATGAGACTCTTATCTCCAATAAACCACTAGAAAACCAGAAGAGGCACTGTGGCTCAAACAGTAGAATTCTCACCTTGCTCTGAAGAGCTGAGGGATAGTGCCCAAGCCCAGAGTTCAAGCCCCATGACCAAAAAAAAAAGTTGTTGCAAAGGTGATGAAGTGGGGAGTGAGGGGGCTTTAGTAACCTAAGTAAAGTAATGAGTACATTTCTTTTTTTGATCAAATATTTTTAATAGAGAAAAAAATTTCCCTTAAAAACTTGTAAATAAGTGTTTTGAAAAGTTTCAAAATCAGCACCAACTTCTAGTGCAACAAAATAAACTTACTTGCAGAAGAAATGGAAAATGACTTTTAGTTCCAAGACTGCCCATGTAACAGGAGACACTTGCTTGGCTCAGATGTGAGATGCCATAGCACAGCCACGTGGTCAGAGAACACACTTTCTTATCATACTTCAGTTACTCAGGAGAGTTCAGTAATCCATAATTAAAAACCTAGAACCATCACAAACCCCAAATTTGGATTGTGGGTTAAGAAAATAATTTCATATCTCAAACACTGCAAAGCAGTATCTGGAGGCTGGGATGTAACTCAGGGCAGAGTGTTGGTCTAACATATACAATGCCTTGGGTTCAAATGTCAGCAGTACCAAACAATCAAGAAAAAGTAGCTAGATCTCCAATGATCTTAAATCAACAGATTAAGGTACATGATCCACTCCTACAAATAGAAAATTATACACCATGAAATTCTGTTTCAAGTACTTTATTAAAAAAACACTAATTATTACCAATTTATTTACAAATAGTTACCATATTCCTCATTTTCTTCCAGTTACCCCTCCCTACTCCCCTTCCCCCAAGTTATAAAGTTCATTTCCAACACAGTGTCTAGTGAGTATCATGGTTGCATTAGTTGAGCCTTTGCCCTGCTTTTTCTTTGATTCCCTCTCCCTTCCATGGATCAGACAAACTCATATACAAGATAAAGGGTATAGAAAACTAAAACAAAAAAAAAATAGGAATTGTCTTTGTCTTCCATTTCCTTTTCCCACCTCATAATCCTGTCTAGATGTTCCGGTATTTTCTTAGGTGAACTCTAAATTCATATCCTGTGGCTGACAATGGCAAAATCCAAAAGGGACTGCTTGGGACATGCAGGCCCAATACCTATCATGCTCATATTCAAAGCTTTGATATAAGTCGAGTGAATTCTACCTCTTCTGTGTTTCCTAGTGGTATCTAGGTCTGAAGGAAACACTGGGTTGTCCTGTGAAGTGGCAAGATGTGGTGAGCCAGATGTGTGGAATACTATAAAAACAACCATACAAGCTGGGCACTGGTGGCTCATGCCTTTAATCACAGCTAGTCAGGAGGCTGAGATCTGAGGATCACGGTTCAAAGCCAGCCTGGACAGGAAAACCCATGAGACTTTTATTGCCAATAAACCTCTCAGAAAACCAGAAGTGGCGCTGTAGCTCAAGTGGTAGAGAGCTCGCCTTGAGCTGAAGAGCTGAGGGACAACACCCAGGCCCAGAGTTCAAGTCCCAGGACTGACAAAAAACAAAACCCACCACCATACCAAGAATCCCCTGAGGAACATCGACCTGAGCCTCTGCCAGTGGGTAGGTGCAGAGGTGAACTTCCACACCATGAGGCAGCCGGATGGTTTTGCATTTTGAATTGATACCACTGAGTGCCCTTTCTACTTACTGGCCAAGATGGAGGAGGACATGACTAAGTGGGTGGACAGTATCTGTTGGATCTGTGGCTTTGTGGAGATCAACCAGACCATAGGTAGGTAGATGTCATGATTCTCTAGTGAGGAGAACCATGATATCACTGAGCCTTTCTACTTGCCAGAGAAAATAGCCAAGGAGAAGGGGCTGGCTGACTATCAAAGGGACTCCAGTCCCTTATAAAAGTTGGATAGGCAACCAAGAAAGGTGGGTTGTGATGAAGCAAAAACATTTTGTAAAGTGTCTTTGGGGCTCTAGACACCGCTTCCTTGGCCATCTGCCATTCTTCTCTTCATTTCTCATGTACATCAACCACTTGCTGGCCTAAAAACACCTAAAAAGCATCTAAAAGTACCTAAAAAGCACCAAGTCTTGACTTCTGACCACAGTTCTTAAAAAAATGTTTAAGATTAAGTGTTGCAGAGCAACAACATACATATTGAGCAACTACTAGTTTTCATTTTGCAAGCGCCTATGTGGAAAACAGAGCTACTTTTTCTATCATGTGTATATTCTCTGCCATTACATTGAAATATAAAGCAAGAGGAAAGCTGTGCACAAGTGGCCCAGGACTGACTTCATAACTACTCAGGCAGCTGAGGTCCAAGGATCGCAGTTAGAGGTCAGCAGTTAGAGGGACCCATGTTTTGGTAGAATGTCCACATGCCATGGTGCAGCTTCCTTCCCCCGAGTCCTCACTACATGGGGCTGGAGCCTTTCTGCATCCTTGGCCCAGGGCGTCACATGCCTAGGGGCCAACTGAAGCCAGTAAGGTTCCAGACCTGGGGTGGGGTGGGAATACCACATGGAGTGGGGAGGGAGCAAAGCCAAGGGCTTGGGCAAATGGGTGCCAAGGGCAGGCCCTGGACTGCTGCTTCTGGATCTATACCTTTGACTTTGGACCCTTCATTTGCCATGGAAGGCAAGTACTAATTGGAATGATCTGGCTGGCTGAAGAAAGCACCCCAGGAGAAGTGTGGACCCTCTGTGAGTTTGGTTAAGGGCAGGCAAGTTCTTCAGAGGCTCCTGGAGGGGTGGAGATGGGGATGTGGTAAAGGGCAGGTGGCTAGGAACAGTGGGGGTTAAGGCACAGGTGGCTGTCCTAGAGGTGGGTGCCTCTGCTCAGGGCAGAGCGAGATTCCCATGGTGAGGGGAAGAAGGGGAAGAGGGGGTCCAACCTGGGGCTAACCCTTCTGAATCACAGCCCACAGCCCTTGTAAAGAAGCTGAATTGCATTATTGTTTTTAAGGCTAGTTTTGATGCTGTAGCACTCATTAATTAGTGTTGGGAGTGAGAGGTGGGATGAGCTGGCTCTCGCTCAGGTACTGGTACTGGGGTTGAAACTCAGACCTGCGCCCTTTCTAGAGCTTTTATGCTCAAGTTTGTTAGTCCTAGACCACTTAGGCTACAGCTCCACTTCTGGCTTTTTTATTTTTAGTTTTTTGGCAGCTCATTGCAGGTAAGAGTCTCACAGACCTTCCTGCCTGGGCTGACTTTGAACTGTGATTCTTATGTCTCAGCTTCCTGAGTAGCTAGGATAAAAGGTGTGAGCAGCCACTGGAATTGTATATCTATTTTTTTAAACTTGCTCCAGTAATATTCAAGAATTTGCTTGTTGCACGTGTGCTTTTGAAAGAAGAATATTCTTTGGAATTTTCAATGGAAACAGAATCTCATGTGCAAATAGGCAAAGTGCTTTTGTTTCTTTTTGTCTTTTTTTTGGCCCTGGCATTGAACCCAGGAATTTGCACTTTCTAGGCAAATGCTTTGCCACTGAGTTACATCCCAGCCCCAAGTTTTTTGTTTTGTTGTTGTTGATGATGATGTTGTTTTGCTAGTACTGGGGCTTGAACTCAGGGCCTGGGCACTGTTCTTGAACTCCATTTTCATCTAGGCCAGCACTCTACCACTTGACCCACTGTACCACTTATGTCTTTTTCTGTTTATGTGGTACTGAGGAATTGAATCCAGGGCTTCTTGCATGGTAGGTAAGCACTCTACCACTAAGCCACATTCCCAGCCCTTGTTTTATTATTAATTAACTAATTTGCAATTCTTGGGGCTTGAACTCACACTTGGTACTGTCCTTGAGCTTCTTTTTGTTCAAGACTGGCACTCTACCACTTGAGCCACAGTGCCACTTCCAGCCTTTTCTATTTAATGTGGTACTGATGAGTTACACTTGGGGCTTCCTGCATGGTAGGCAAGTATTCTACCACTAAGACACACTATCAACCCTTCTCCTTACTTTGTTTTATTTATTTATTTATTCGTTCATTCATTCATTCATTAGTTGGTTGTAGGGCTTGAACTCTGGGCCTGGGCGCTGTCCCTCAGCTCTTCAGCTCAAGGCTAGTATTCTACCACTTGAGCCACAGCACCACTTCCAGTTTTCTGGTGGTTAATTGGAGATAAGTATCTCATGGGCTTTCCTGCCCCAGATGGCTTGCAACTTCAATCTTCAGATCTTAGCCTCCTGATTACCTAAGATTACAGGAGTTAGCCACAAGTGCTGATTCTCCTTAATTTTTGACATATTATAGAGAAAAATGTCACTCACAGATTTGGTAGAAAAATCTGTCTGGATCCCCTAATCCCATGTAAGATTCTGTTCCATTTGCTCTCACAGGTGAGATGCCTGGAGAGGAGATGAGGAGAAAGTGGAAGGCCCTTGCTCTGGTTTTCCCATGCCACCACCATACATGTGTGGACTGGAGGGCTCAGAAGGACAAAGCTGTTGGCACTGGCCTATGTTGCTCTGTGGGCTCCATGAATGCAGCTGTTCCCTTGACTAGCTGTGTCCCCTAGTCCCTGCTCTCATACGGGGAAGGCCACTGGGGGGGAATCCAGATGGCAAGGCCAACCTTGAGCAGCCCCTTGCCAGATGCTCACGTAAGCTGGGTGCTGACCCTGCCCCTTGGCCCAGCTCAAGTTATGATGTAAGGGCAGCCTGATCAGATGGAGGCAGGGTGAGAGAGCTCACTGGATCCTCCCGCAGAGGCAGCACCTTCCCCTGCGCCTCCTCCCAGGACCTGGACCCCATGGCATCCACAGCAGTGAGCAATAATACCTCTGCTCTCCTCCTCCTCTCTTTCATCCTCACCCGGATGGACGCTGGGTCACTGGGAGCCGTGAGGTGTGAGAGCGAGAGGGCCTCACATTTACAAGGTCTTCATGTCACCATCTCATGCCCCCCAACCACACAGCAGAGCGACTCCTCTGGGGTCCCAAGAGGTGATGGTCTGGGCAAGGACAGCACTGCCCCAGGTCATATGCAACAGACATGGAGAGCTGCATCCATCTCCAGTGGAGGCCTCTTCTCTGGGGAACAAAACAGCTCGTGACACTAAACAAATGGAATCTGTATGTAGGGGGCTCACACCCCTCATCCTACCTCCTAAACAGGGCTGAGATGGGGAGGATCATGGTAACCAGAGCCAGCCTTGGTGGCTGGAGCAGGCCTTGGAGTGCCCTGGGTGGTGGCCTGTGTGGGGGGAGGGCATGTGGTTGGGCAGAGCATGATCAGAGCTAGGCCAGGAGGATCAGTGATCAGTCCCTCCACCGTGCCAGGGCCTCTTACCCTGGCCTGAGAGAAAGGGGAACCCTAGGGCCTGTCAGGCTGGGGAGCAGGGTGTTGGTATGAGTGAAATGAGGATATCTCAGTACTGGGTGCCAAGGATGGGCCCATCAGAGGTCGCACCTGTGCCATCTCTGGTGACTGGTCAGGCCACTTGGGTTGTAAGTTGGATGAATCAGTGTCCACACCATGGGGCCTCATCCAGGATGCCATTCAGGGGAGGCCCCAGTGCAGACAGAGGGATCCAGGATGCCATTCAGGGGAGGCCCCAGTGCAGACAGAGGGATGGACATCCAAAAACACGAAACTTGTCTCCTGGGCCTGGAGCTGTCAGGGGTGGTGGGCATTTTGCTCTGGAAATCACTAGCTTCCCTGGAGATGGAGGTTTTCTTCCAGGCATTCTTGGTGACTGAAGGTGGCAGTGGGTGGCTAGGTGAGGAGGTTCAGATGGGTGATCTGCAAGCTCCTCACAGGATGGGTCCTCACTTGACCCCAGAGACCCAGGGTAGGGTCAGCCCCATGAGGAGAAGAGCTGGCCAAACCCCATGTCCACAGAGAATCTCTGCAGCTCTCTCACCTTGAGAATTCTCACCAGCAAATGGTGTTTCAGAATGTGTCTATTGTTTACCTGTGATCATCTCAGGCCAATGAATGTAACTCCTTAGCATATTCCATCTGGAGATTGAGGTTCAAAGCCAGCCCCACAGACTGACTGAACACTACTTTTTTTTTCTTTGAAGGAAATTTTATTTTTATTTGATAAATAATTGAATATATGTGTGGTACATAAAGGGCCACATACACATTCTAGAATAATTCAAATTAACTTGTATATCAGCTTAAACATTTGTCATCTCTTTGTGATAACAACATTTAAAATCATCTTCCTATTTTATTTTTTTGTTTTGTTTTGTTTTTGGGGCTAGTCATGGGGCCTGAACTCTGGGCCTGGGCACTGTCCCTCACCTCTTCAGCTCAAAGCTAGTGCTCTACCACTAGAGCCATAGCACTACTTCTGGCTTTTTCTGCTTATGTGGTGCTGAAGAATCGAACCTAGGGCCTCATGCATGCAAGACAAGCACTCTACCACTGAACTACCTTCCCAGCC
This sequence comes from Dipodomys ordii, assembly GCF_000151885.1. Taxonomy (NCBI): domain Eukaryota; kingdom Metazoa; phylum Chordata; class Mammalia; order Rodentia; family Heteromyidae; genus Dipodomys; species Dipodomys ordii. The sequence goes on from NW_012267273.1 coordinate 13,768,363, forward strand.
CCATCTACCTATTTTGAAATAAATAAAATATTGCTATTCACAATATCACCTTGCTATCATATTTCAATCATGTCCACCCTTCATCACACTCTCCTTTTTTCTTCCTCATCCTCCATTTCTGACACAGTTACTTATATATTCATGGTGTGTGTGTGTGTGTGTGTGTGTGTGTGTGTGTGTGTGTTTGTAACTGCCCTGTATTAGAAACATTCCAAATATTCATCTAACAGTCAAATAAATGTGGTTGTTGTAAAGAGATGACTAAAATTGTGCTATGTCTAACAATGGAGTGCCACTCATCGATGAGAAAGGGAGGACCATTGATATAATTAAGTCAAACATTTATATTAAGTTAAAGGAAAACCAGGGAAAAAGAACTAGCACTGTGGTAGGTGCTGGTGGCTCATCCTCATAATGACATCTGCTCAGGAGACAATTGACAACTGGGTGATAGTGCTTTAAAGCTAACACAGGCAGAAAAGCCTGAGATGCTCTAACTTCAGTTAACTGGCAAAAATAGGAGGCATGGATCAAGGGGTAGAGCACTGGCACTGAGTGGGAAAGCTGAGAAAGAGCACAAAGTCCTGAGTTTGACACCGTATGATTTCATTTATATAAAACTTTAGAGCTAGCACCAGTTGTAACTATTGCTAGCTATTGAGGAGGCTGAGATCTCGAGGACTGTGATTTGAAGCTAGTCAGCCCAGCTAAGAGTCTATGAGACTCTTTTCTTTTTACAGTTTTATTCTTATTATAAAGGTGATGTACAGAGGAGTTACAGTCACATTAGTCAGGTATCCAGCCCATTTTTTTTAAAACAATGTCTCCCTTTCCCTCACTCTCTACCAGATTTTCCCTCCTGTCCTGTCTCCACCTACGAGTTGTATAGTTCATTTTCCATGTAGTGTTCCATCAGTACATGGCTACATCTGTTCACCCTGGGTTTTTGTTTTGCTTCTCCTTTTTTTTTTTGAGATTGTATTGTTTCTGGCCACCTTCTTCACCTGGAAGTGGCAAGTATTAGGTGTATATAAGAAGAGAATTCTTTTTTGATTGATCATTTTCTGTGTATGTGTGCCAATACGGGGACTTGAACTCAGATCCTGGGTGCTAAACTTTAGTGCTTTTATTCTCCCCTATCAATTGTGGGCCTTGAACTCACAATAAAAAAAAACTTGTTTAAGGACAGGTGAATAGAAGATCAAATCCCACAAGACTGAGAAACTCAGACCTTCTGGAGATGTTCAACTGCTCCAAACATATTACACAAATCATGAGCCTTCAGTGGTTGGTTGTGTGTGTGCTGATGCTGAACATCTAAGTAGTGTCGGTGCTCTCTCCATCTCCCACTCTCCCTGCCTCTTTCTCTCTCCCTCTCTCTCTCTCCCCCCCACCTCTGAAGATGAAACCTTTAGCCTGAACGCACAGAAGGGAGTCAGGACTAGAATTAATGATTGTCCATCTTTCAGGACTCACCGTAGACAGGCAGCTGGAGGTCAAGACTCCAGGAAGTTCAGGGCCTGTGATGTGCTTTGGCGAATGAAAGACTGCTTCAAATAACTCAGCGAACACCACATACTTTGTTTCCTCTCAGGTAGTCACAAAGTTGGATTTGTATGTGGGGGGTAAGTGTCAGTCCTAGGGCTTGAATTTAGGGCCTGGATTTAGGGCCTGGGTGCTGTTCCTGAGCTTCTGTGTTCAAGGCTTGAGCCCCAGCTCTACTTCTGGCTTTTGGGTAGTTCATTGGAAGATAAGAGTCTCATGGATTTTCCTGTCCACTAAGAAGACTGAGATATGAGAATATATGTTTGAAGCCTCGCCTGAGCAGAAAAAAAAGTGAGATTCATATTTCCAATTAACTACCAAAAGACAGAAGTAGAGCTGTGACTCAAGTGATAGAGCCCTAGCCTTGAGCAAAAGCAGGTCAGGGATAACATCCAGGCTCTGAGTTCAAGCCCCAGGACTGGCACAATTTAAAAAAAGACAAAAACTAAAATTGAACTATATAACTTGAGAGTAGCAATGGGAAGATAGGAAGAACTTAGGAGAACCATGGAATAATGGAACAATGGAAGGAGTGACTGATGAAGATGCATTACACTCATAACCTGACATATGGAATTATAACAAGCTCTATTTTTAAAAATACCACTTACAAGCATTCAAAATCAGTTATTAGCTCAAAATGTACAAAGAGTAGGGGTATGCAATTATATAATTCTGATTAAGTAAATCAACAAATATGTGCACAAAGAGATAGCTCATCCTACTCATAATAACTATTCAACAAAAAGACATTATTCTTTCCAAAAATGATCCACAAGTTCAATATAATTCCTGTCAAAACCCCAATAAGGACTTTATAGACACAAACAAGCTTCTGCTAAAATTCACAAGAAAAAGTGCAAAGAAAAAGTTGAAAAAATGAGTCTATCTGATATTATTATATGTTATAGCATTTCAGTGTGGCTATGGTGAATATCTAAACAAATAGATCAATGCAACTGGATGGAAAATCCAGAAATAGACTCACACAAATATACACAATTGATTTTCGATAAAAGCACAGAAGCAATTCAGTGGAGAAAGGACAATCTCTTCAAACAGTGCTGGAATAATTGAACATCGATAAGAAAAGAAATAAGTAAACTTCAAGCTAAATTTTCTATCTTCTGCAAAATTAACTTGAAATGGACCAAAGACTTTATTTAAATTTAATTTTATTTTATTTATGAACATACTGTACAGAGGAGTTACAATTACATGGGCAGGATAATGCGTACATTTCTTACCAAGCATTGCAGCCTCCTCCTTTGTTTACCCTTCACATCCCTTCCCAGCCTCCCC
>NW_012267273.1:13781918-13782638 GCF_000151885.1 Dipodomys ordii
TGGTGTTGAGTAGAATCCGCTCGCCCACTGCATCTGGCTCCTTCGTCCCGGACTCTCTGTGTGAGCGTTCAGATATGGCTGTGGCTGTGGTCGCCGCTGCGACCCTGCCGCCGCTGTGGCGGCTGCTGGCAAGCGCTCAGATGTGTCTCCTTGTCTTGGCTCCCCCTCTCTTGTCTAACTCACTGTCCTGTGATGGCACACTTGGTGTGATTCTCTGGCCTTAGGACTGTTCACTGGAACTCTAAAACTGCTTTCTATGCGAGAGCTTGTTCAGATTCCAGCTTCTCCTCCGCCATCTTCCCAGAACTCTCCCAAAGACTTTTTTTTAACAAATGTAAAATGATAGCAGATTTGGAAAACAACAAGAATGAAAAGGAGAAACTTCTTAGCAGCTCGGTCCAGACAATGACTTGACTTCTTAAAATCCTGACTGGTAAAAGGAAAAGTTGGGCCAGGAACCCATGGCTCAAACCTGTAAACCTAGCTACTCAGGTGGCTGAGATATGAGGATCGTGGTTCAAAGCCAGCCCAGGCAGGAAAGTCTGAGAGACTCTGATCTCCAATAAATCACCAGATAACCAGACATGGCACTGTGGCTCAAGAGGTAGAGCACTCGCCTATAGCTGAAAAGCTGAGGAACAGTGCCCAGGCCCAGAGTTCAAGCCCCACAACCAACAAAAAAAAAGAAAGAAAGAAAGAAAGAAAGAAAGAAAGAAAGAA
>NW_012267273.1:13782688-13785070 GCF_000151885.1 Dipodomys ordii
AAAGAAAGAAAGAAAGAAAGAAAGAAAGAAAGAAAGAAAGAAAGAAAGAAAGAAAGGAAAATTTGGTAAGCTGGTTCTCATCAAATTTGCAGATGTGTAAACTAAAGACCAGAGAAGGTGTGTGAGGGTTTCTAAGTTTTATAAGCAAAAGGCCACAGAATAGCAGTAAAAGTTTATTTTTCTCCATGTGGAAACTTGAAACACTGGACAATATACTAAGAGGCGTCCAATTTTATGTCTGGCTCAGTGAAAAGCAGCTGTAGCACCAGAGATTAAAAATTTTCAGAAAAAAACAAAACTTGCAAATATTTTGTTTTGATTCTAGATGATTCAACAAGGAGTTTGGATTCAAATTAATTTTAATTAAACCACTACCATGTGCTAGCCATCATGCTAAGTGGCTTTTTAAAATTTGCTTGTTTATCTTCATTGTAATTATGGGATGTTAATATATTGAATTCTGATTTTGTTAAGGAAAGAAAGAAAGAAGGAGGAAGGAATGAAGAAAGGAAGGAAGGAAGGTGGAAGAAAGGAAGGAAGGAATCCAAGGGCTATGATGATACATAGCATGACCAGTATATAAATGCAGACTTATCTGCTCTGACATCCAATGCTTTCCAGATCACTACGTGTCATGCTTTATAAAGTTATCCATCCATTACATTTTCTAAGTTTTACAGAGCTATGTTCAGAAAAAACAATCTTGGGCCTAGAATTTTAAGAATGTTTGCTTAAAAAAAACAACACTAGCTAGGCACCAGTGGCTCATGCCTACTCTTAGCTACTCAGGAAACTGAGATCTGAGAATCGCGGTTCAAAACCAACTGGGGCAGGAAAAGCCCGTATAATAGTTGGGTGCCCAGAGCTCATATCTATTAATATCTGTTCTCATAGCTACTCAGGAGGCTGAGATCTGAGGATTGCAGTTCAAAGCCAGCTCAAGAAGGAACATTAATAAGTTTCTTTTCTCCAATGTATCAACAAAAATCCAGAAATGGAAGTATGGCATAAATGTTGGTAGCACCAACCTTGATTGGGAAAAGCTAAGCAAAAATGTAGAGGGTTTGAGTTTAAGCCCCAGTACTAGTGTGTACATTCAAGTGCTCACGTGCACACGCATGCACGCACACACACACCACAGATTATGTATAATATGTCTTTCTGGTTATTTATAGAAAGAAAAAATGTTTTGTAAATAATTGTAACAATAATAATAAATTCAAAATTAATATTGAAATCATCTCTGTAGTAGAACATCTAACTCCATCCACAGACTAACGCTTCTAGAAGTGAAGGTAAGGACTTAACACTCTAGTTCACCCAGCACCTAACAATGAAGGCTAGGTACTTCCATCAGAGACAAGGCTCCAGTAGTACAGCACTAGCCTTGAGCAAAAAAGATCAGGGACAGTACCCAGGCCCTGAGTTCAAACCACAAAAAAAAGCCAAAGGAAGCTGGGCACCAGTGGCTCATACCTATAATCTGAGCTACTCAGGAGGCTGAGATCTGAGGATCCTGGTTCAAAGCCAGCTTAGGCAGGAAAGTCTGTGAGACTCTTATCTCCAATGAACCACCAGAAGACCAGAAGTGGAACTGTGGCTCAAAGTGAGAGAACACTTGCCTTGAGTGAAACAACTCAGGGACAGGGCACAGGCCCCAAATTCAAGCCCCACAACGGACAAATATTTAAAGATGATCCCCACTCCCAGACCAAGCCACCAAATTTACAGCTAGGAAAAACTAGGTTCCAGAGAATAAATGAGATGGATGGTTAAGAAGCAAGAATTACTGATAGAGGCCTGAGACTTAAAAACCTAAACTTACAGTTTAGTGTCATTATCATAAGAGCCAAAGCAAGGAAGCAATAAGGATGTACACTGTATGGCATTTTAAAACAGTGATTTTTGTGCCACTATTTTGTGCTTGAACTCGGGGTTTGGGCACTGTCCCTTGGCTTTTTCTTTCTGGAAATATCATTCTACTTGAGTCACAGCTCTACCTTTGACTGGTGGTTAATTGGGAGATAAGAGTCTCATTGACTTTCCTGCCCAGGCTGTCCTCAAACTGTGATCCTCCAGATCTCAGCCTCCTGACTAGTTGAGATTAGAGGTTTGAGCCACCAGTTCCAGTTAATCTTTCTTTTTTTCTGAACTGAACAAAAGTTACTCTGCTCTATATCATCACCACATGGCTGAAGTCCTGAATTATGCCAGGGCTAGATTAGACCTTCTTTCCTCTAAAAAGAAAAGAAAAAGCCAGGCTCTGGTGGACTTATGCATGTAATCCTAGCTACACAGCGGGCTGAGATCTGAGGATGGTGTTTGAAGCCAGCCTTGGCAGGAAAGTCCATGAGACTCATCTCCAATTAATCACTAGAAGAC
>NW_012267273.1:13785425-13786481 GCF_000151885.1 Dipodomys ordii
TATCAAGTGATTGTAAATGAGGAAAAACAGAACTTAAGATAATTCTGTCCTGTCATTCTATCTCACCACTGGATGATTCTATTGGGCTTAAAACAACAAAGGACAAAAATACCAACTGTACTATTTGTGCCTAGCAACTGGACAGTTTAATTTAGATGTGAAGTATTATGGTACTTGTGTATCTTTTTTTTTTTTGTTGGTCATGGGGCTAGAACTCTGGGCTTGGACGCTGTCCTTACACTCTTCAGCTCAAGGCGAATGCTCTATTGCTTGAGCCTTAGCACCACTTATGCTTTTCTAGTGGTTTATTGGAGATAAGAGTCTCATGTACTTTCATGCTTGGCTGGCTTTGAACCATGATCATCAGATCTCAGCCTCCTGAGTAGCTAGGATTATAGGTATGAGCCACCGGGCCCGGCTTGCTTGTATATCTTCAAAAATAAATATTGAGCCAGGTACCAGTGGCTTATGCTACTCAGGTGGCTGAAACTTGAGAATCACAGTTCAAAGCCAGCCCAGGCAGGAAAGTCTTATCTCCAATAAACTGCCAGAAGAGTCTGGAAGTGGAGCTGTGGCTCAAGTGGTAGAGTACTAGCTGCTCCAGACCAATAATCCTGGGATACACAGGCATTAGCTGGGCAGATATGTCGGCTGACTGAGGCACCATGTATGTACATTACTTTGAGTATCTGCAAAACCTCTCTCACACATGATTCTTTTTGCACAGGGGATGGGTGGGAGTCAACTTACCTCAAATTACAGATATTTGGGATGGCACCTGCAACTGGACCCACAACACTATGAAGAGGTTATAGAGCTGGAGTTGAAGCAGCCCTTGGTTATGACTGCCCTGTTAAGAGGTGAAACACTGGTTGAGGAGGGTGGCAGCATCTGCAGTCCATGCCCATAACACCGGGCTACACAAGTTATAGCCTGGGAGGCATGAAAAACCATCCCTGGTCTTCCTTCCTTTGGCTCAAAAAAGCACATGAAGATATTGCAAATAAGGGAAACCATGGGACCTATGTTTCTTTGGGCCTGGCTTACTTCACTTAA
>NW_012267273.1:13786531-13795856 GCF_000151885.1 Dipodomys ordii
CTTTGGGCCTGGCTTACTTCACTTAATATAATTTTTTCCAAGCCTTTCCATTTCCTAACAAATGGGGCAATGTCATTCTTTCTGATGGAGGCATAAAATTCCATTGTGTGTATGTACCACATGGAAATGGGTTTCCCATCACAGGGTCAGGTGTAGCACCAGTTGGGGGGAGGACAGCAGCGAACACAAACTGGGTCCTGAGACTGTCTGTGGATGCAGTAGAACCAAGCAACCTCAGGCTGGAGACAAGGGAGGATGCAGGGCAGACTCCGAGCCTCCTGCTTCCTTCTTGGGTGGCTGCTGTGGTTGTGTGTATTCAGGCCACATCCAGGTCTGCATGAGTGTGTGCGTGTGTGCATGCGTGTCCCTCACCAGCGTGCATGCTTATGTGCATTGCACATACATACTCTCACCTTTGTGTGCACGTGTACCCCTCCCTCACACTTCTGGGCTGGATTTCTTAATCTCCTGAGAGGCTGGAGAGTAACAAAAGGGCTGTGAATGTCCCTTAGTGGTACAATGCTTGCCTAGCATATGCATGAAACCCTGGGTTCCATTCCTCAGTACCACATAAACAACAAAAAGCTGGAAGTGGCACTATGGCTCAGGTGGTAGAGCGCTGGCCTTGAGCACAGAGAAGCTCAGGGGCAGTGCCCAGGCCCTGTATTCAAGTCCCAGGACTGGACAAAAAGAACAACAACAAAACTCACTGGAAAACGGAGCACAAAATCTATTTTATAGATAGTGCTCCAACCCAGCAGGGTGCCATGCTACATCCTCCACTAGAGACCCTCCAGCAGAAACTGGTAAAGTCTTACCTCAGGTCTGGGTTACAGTGATCATGGGTCCTCCAGCCTCTCAGGAGATATAGAAGCCCAGCCTGGAAGTGTGAAGGAGGGGCGCGCACACATGGTGAGAGTATGCATATGCGATGTGCATGAGCACGCACGCTGGTGTGGGACACTCATGCACGCACGCACATGCACGCAGACACGGATGAGCATGGACCCGCACAACCACAGAGGCCACCCAAGAAGGAAGGGGGAAGCTCAGTGTGCCCTGCATCCTTTCCCGGCTCCGACCTGAGGTTCCGGCATCCACCCACAGTGTCAGGACCCAGGCTGTTTTTGCTGCTGTCCTCCCCCAACTGGTGCTGCACCTGCCGCTGCTCCAGGAAACCCAGGGATCTCTTTGCCTTGGCTGCATAGACCGTGTGGATGTGTGGCCGCGCATGCCTTTGATGCCCTCCTGGACTAGGGCTGGTTCAAGGTAAGTGGACCACTTCACCGCACCCCACTCCACTCCCTACCCCACCGCGGTGGAACTTCCCACCCTGGGGCCATACCAGGGAGGGAAGGCAGCCAGGCCTTTGAGACCCTCACCTTCATTCTCTGTGGGTGTCTAGGGCTCCATGCATCCAGGTCTGGAAGTGCGCACGCGTGACCCCTCACCCAGCTTCTGGTCATTTGCCGCGTGCTTCCTGTCAGCGGCTGGGTACCATCCCGAGCCAGGGAGGGCCTCACACCATGTGCGGTCACATGACCACACGGACCACGAGGATGGAGATCCACGCAGCCAGGCCGGAGACACCTATGGGTTTCTCATCCCAGAGCAGGTGCAGCACCAGTTGGGGGAAGATGGCAGCGAACACGGCCTGGGTCCTGAGACTGTCAGGGGGAGCATTGGAACCCAGCAGCCTCAGGCCGGAGCCGAGAGAAGATGCAGGGCAGACTGAGCATCTTGCTTCCTTCTTGGGTGGCCGTGTGGTCGCGAGTCCAGGAGCATCTGGGTCTGCCTGCGTTTATGTGTGTCTCTCATCAGTGTATGCGCATGCGCATTGCACATTGTACCTCTCACTGTTATGCACATGCAGCATGCCCTTCCCTCACACTTCTGGACTGGGCTTCTTAATCTCCTGAGAGAGTGGATATTAAGGGCTGCAAATGTGGTTTAGTGGTACAGTGCTTGCCTAACACATGCATGAAACCCTGGGTTCCATTCCTCATTACCACATAAACAGCAAAAAACTTGAAGTGGCACTATGGCTCAGGTGGTAGAGTGCTTGCCTTGAGCACAGAGAGGCTCAGGGACAGTGCCCAGTCCATGAGTTCAAGCCCCAGGACTGACAAAAAAGAGAATAAAGCTCACTGGAAAATGGGGTATAAAACTATTTTATAGATAGTGATTCAACCCAGCAGGGTGCCATGCCAGACCCTCCATTGGATGTTTTCCAGTAGAAACTGGAAAAGTCTCACCTAAGGTCTGGGTTCCAGTGATGGTGGGTCCTCCAGCCTCTCCAGAGATTGAGATTAAGAAGCCCAGCTGGGAAGTGTGAGGGAGGGGCACGCCTGGTGCACTCACACCTGCAATGCACATGAGCATGCATGTTGCACACTCACAAGCACGCAGACCTGGATGAGCCTGGGTGCCCACGACCACAGCGGCCACCCAAGAAGGAAGTGGGAGGCTCCTGCCTGAGGCTACTTGGTTCCACTGCCTCCACCAACAGTCCCAGGACCCAGGATGTGTTCACTGCCATCCTCCTCCAACTGGTGCTGCACCTGCCACTGCTACAAGAAACCTAGGAATCTCTTTGCCTTGGATGTGTGGATCTCCATCCTCATAGTCCATATGGGTGTGTGACTGTGCATGCGTGTGATGCCCTCTCAGGCTACAGATGCTTCCAGGCAAGTGGGCAGTGTGAACCCTGCGAGCAGAGCCATCTCTCTGGATGGCCCCCATCCATGGTAAGTGAGACACCCATACTCATACTCCCCTTCCTTCCTCTCTTCATCTTCTTCTCTGTCCCTTTGCGGGAGCCATCCTAGAAAAACCTATTTTGAGTGAAGTGGCCCAACTCATCTTCCCTTGCCCCCATACGCACTGCCAGTCCCCCTTCCCAGTGCCATCTGGCCCACCCGCAACTCATTCTCCTGACTGCCTGGCCCATGTCCACCTCTGTCCCATGGCCATAGCATTCCCTGTGCCCCTCCCCATGTGTTGGTTTAAGGATGTGTGGACCCACCTGTGGGAGTCAAATCTAGATAACCAGGTTCCAAGGTAAGTGGGCCACACTTCCCATACCCCTTCCCGCCTGACCCTCAACCCCAACCCGCCCCACCCCTTCTATTGTGGGAAGATATATGAGTGAGAGGATATATGTGTGTGTAAGAGGACATATTAGTTGTAGCAGTCAGCAGTCAGAGAGCTCATGGTCCACCCACTTCCCTCCTGGCTATGGTCTCTGTGATCTGGGGTTTTCTATTTCTCTATATCCACTGGTGGAGCTATGTATATAGCCGCCTCCCCCAACAGCTGCAGCCCATGTTGCATGGTGTTGGTTCCTGAGGGCCTCTTCAGCTTCACCACAGGCAGGTATCATTTGTGGGTCCAGCTGCAGTAGCCATCCTTGGACAACCCAGATTCAATGTAACTGAGGACCCTTCCTTACCTCCCTTCATTTCCCTCTTCTCCATTCTCTCCTTTGCCACTGTGTGGGAGCCATCTCTAGACAATCCTCTTTCAAGTTCAGTGGGCCCAATCTTACTTTATGGCCCCCTAACCCCAACCCACTAGGCCCCACAGCAACCTCACTAGCCACCACCTCAGCCCCCTCCTCCAACTACCATCCTGCCCATCCCTACCCTACTCTGTGCGTTCCCCACCCCACCTCATGCTGTCCCACCCTCACCCTGTCTTCCCATCCCCCACCCTGTGCTCCCCCTCCTCATGCTTCCCCACTCCAGTAATTCCCCCACCTCAACCACGATCCTCCCCCTACCTACACTGACCCTGTCCCCCCACCTCAGGCCATCCCAGCATGAATTGATGAGGGGAGTTGCATGGGCACGAACCCACATTTCTGATGAGATAGGCCTGGACTCACGTATCACAGTCACTGGAGCTGGGAGTCCCTTGGTTTCTCAGTTATCTTCTGGTGGTTGTGGGGCTAGAGCTGTGGGCTTTGCCTCCTCATTTGGTGCTGTATGTGCCAAAGCTACATGGAGGCCAAGGGATCTTCTGGTTCACCATGTAGTCTCCTTCACCTTCCTGCTCAGTGTGGGCCCAGATGTGGGATCCAAACCGAGATAACACCAATTTGAGGTAAGTGAGTCCCATACCTTTCATTTCTGTCTTTTCCATTTTCTCCTCTGCCTCCCATGAGAGCCATCCCAGATCAGCCTGTTTTGAGTTAAGTGGGCCTAGCCCCTCTTGCCGGGCCCCACATCCTCTGCCAGGCCCCACAACCCATCCACTGTGTTGATGTGCTATAGTGGATACAAGAGAAGGAAGGCCAGGGAAGGAGTCTGCCCCACCTTTTCTCTGGGCTATGACCTGTGGAGCTTAGGGTTTGGGGACTGGCAGTTTTGATGCAGCCACCTTCCCCAACCAACTGAAACAAGGAGAACTTGTCTGAGGGCTTCGCCATCTTCAGCTAGTAGAATTCCATCTTCTTGGTCCACGTCTTCTCAGGTGTCAGTGCCATCCCAGATGCCCTTGTTTTGAGATAATGGGCCATGTTACCCCTCCTTAGAAATGGATGATGGGCAAAGAGTTGTGTGCATTTGTGTTTACACATTCACACGAATGCACATGATGCCATATTGGGCTGGAGGTGCACTATAGAAGAGCTAAGAGAAGGCAGGCCTGTTCTTAGAGTCTGCCTCCTCTCGCTGCTCATCTTTTCTCCCAGCTATAACCTATGGAGCTTGGGGTTATGGGCCTGGAACTGGGGATGCTGCTGCCCTCCCCCAACCAATGCTTCTCCTGTTACAGAGAGGTGCCCGGTGGCCTGTTCTTCACCTTGTGGATTACCTTTGATTGGTCTCTCCATATTGGGCCAGGGTGTTACTGCCATCCCAAATGCCCAAGATCCAGGTAAATGGGCCTTTTTAACCATTCAAGGGAATCAATCACAGATGTGGCATTGTGTGTGTGCATATACAAGGTTGAGAAAGGCACCTATGTATGGCTGAATTTGCCTCTTCTTGTGCTATTGAGGGCCCAAGGGAATGAAGGCTGGGGATGGAGTTTTTCATGCCTCCCAAGGTATGGTCTGTGTAGTCTGGGATTGTGGGCTTGCTGAGAATGCTGCTACCATTCACATCTAGTGTTTCACCTGCTACAGGGAGGTCCTGCATGGTAGCCTGTATTTCCTCATCTCACAGTCATCCATCTTCCTGGTCTGGGTGGGCCCATGTGTGGGTGCCATCCATGGATGCCCCCATTTTGAGATAAGTAGGTGTCCTTCTGCCTTAACCTGGAGGAAACCAAATCATAGGTGAGGGGTTTTATGCATGCATATGTACAGGTGATCACAGAATGCACATAAGTGGTACCTGATTAGCCTGGCTATATTGGAACCACTAGAAGAAAGGCCAGAGCTTGGAGACTGTCCCAGCTATGGCCTATGTAGTTCGGGGTTGTGGGCTTTGAGTGCTGCTGCCTTCCCCAACCAGTGCCTTTCCTGATAAATGGGAGGTCATGCCAGGTGGCCAGTTCTTCACCTTGCAGACTATTGTTTTGCGGGTTCCATCCTATAGACACAGGTCCTAGTACATCCCAGATGCCCAAGTATCAAGGTAAGTGAGCCTGTTGCTCACATTGTGGGGACTGATTGCAGCGTGGTTGTATGTAACATTAGTGTGCAACATGCACTAAGTGTGGTCAGGTTTGCCTCTTCATGTGCTTTTTTTTTTGAATTTTTTTATTGTGAAAATACTGTACAGAGGGGTTACAATTACATGGGCAAGATAATGAGTACATTTCTTATCAAGCATTGTAGCCTCCTCTTTTGTTTCCCCTTCCCATCCTTTCCCATCCTTCCCCACCCCCCCACCCAATCCTCCCCGCTACCCCCCCTTCCCCCGCACCAAAGTTGTAAAGTTCATTTTTCGACATAACTTCGTGTACATCTCATTGTTGCAATGGGTCCACCTGTATCCCTATTTAAATGATTTGTTTTTTCCCTTCCCCTCCACAAATTATAACAACAGCAAAAACAGTGAAAGCAGGGGTTATACCGTGGGGGAGGGACATACAAAGCAACAAAGAAATAATCTTATAAATGTGTTAGAAACAATCGCATGAAAGAAAAAAAAACATTTGAATACATATCTTAGGGTTCATTTCCCTAACATCACCTTATCTGACCTTTTCTGCTTGACTCAGACATATACTAGATATTGCAAATACCATGTGGGTGTGTGACCACACATGTGTTTAATGCCTTCCCAGGCTCCAGCTGGTTCAAGCAGGACACTCTCTCTCTCTCCCACACACACACACACACACACACACACACACACACACACACACACACACATGCACACATGGGACTAGAAGCGGGGGTCAAGGGACTGGAAACATATGTGAAAGCATGGGAAGCTGTGTGAGGGGACTTGCTTGCACCTTTGCAGAGCTATAGAAACCTGGATGCATGGCGCCTTAGAGTCCCACGGAGAATCAACTGGTGGGGGACATGCAATAGAGGCCTTTTTGCTACCCTTCCCCAGTATGGCCCCTGGGTTGGTCAGTTCCACCGTGTCTTCCGGTGGTCATGGGCCTGGAGCCACACTCACTGTCACCTTTCCCAAACCAGCACTGCACCTGCTACAGTGATGTGGTTTGGCTGAGTAGACCTCTATTTACCTGGTCTGCATGTGTCTTGTTGTGGGTGCCATCACGGGGACTCCCTCATTGCCAAGAAGTGTCCCTCCTCTCTCCCCTCTTCCCACAGGGAAGCGATGGTGAGGGCAGGTCCATCATTTCTGTTGATACAAGAGAAGATGGAGACTTGGAGAAAGGAGTTGAGTGTGGGGATGAACTCCAAGAAGCAGATCACTGAAGGTGTTTCTTTGAAGGAGGTGTAGCACGGAAGTGCTATATTAGGTGATCTTTGAGTGAGCACACACTTCCTCTCAGTCCTCTTTCTTTCTCTTGGAAATTGAGTCACTCTGTCATGTTCCTCCCTGGCATGATGCTCCACTTTGCCTTTGTGAAAGTAGATTATGTTTTTGTAGTTACTTGTGTCCCTGAATACAATATTCTGTTCTTAGTTTGCAGAACTCTTCTTTCTCACATCATCTGTATGCCTAGTTAGAAGGTCTACTCTAATAGGGTAACTAAGGCATGAGGCCTCCTCTAATGGCCTAGCTAGGGCTTGAGGAGTATTCTATTTTTTTAAATTTTTATTGTGAAAATACCATACAGAAGGGTTACAATTACATGGGCAAGGTAATGAGTACATTTCTTATCAAGCATTGCTGCCTCCTCCTTTGTTTACCCTTCACATCAGTTCCCATCTTGCCCTCATCCCCCATTTCCCATCCCCCCCGTCCTCTCCCCCCCCCCGTCTTCATCACCACTGCCAAAGTTGTAAAGTTAATTTTTCAACATAACGTCTCGTACATCTCATTGTCGCAATGGGTTTATCTGTATTCCTATTTAAACAATTTTTCCCTTCCCCTCCACAAATTATACCATCAAATACAGTGAAAACAGGGGTTATACCATGGAGGAGGGACATACAAAGCAACAAAAAATCATCTTATAAATACATTAGAAACAATAGCAAGAAAGAAAAATCATTTGAATCCTTATCTTGGGGTTCATTTGCCTAACATCAACTTATCTGACCGTTTCTGCTAGTCTCAGCCATATACTAGTTATTGCAAACAAAGGAAACCATGGGACCTACTTTTCTTTGGGCCTAGCTTACTTCACTTCATATAATTTTTTCAAGTCTTTCCCTTTCCTAACAAATGGGGCAATGTCATTCTTCTGATAGAGGCATAGAATTCCATTGTGTATATACATGCTTGTTGCAATTGTGGAAATTAATTTTATTCCATGAACCCTATGCAGTCAGTCCTTTCCTTACAAAGAATATTTCACCATGACATTATTCACTGTGACTCTCTCAGAAGCCAGCAGTTTCTTTCACAAAGTGGAAGGCAGTGCTTTAAATTGGAGTCTCAATCCTCCATAATTGGACCTTTGGCACTCAGTGTAACAAAGCAGCACATGATCAAAAAGTTGTTTCAGATTTAAGGATGTGTTACTCTCTTAAGGGAGCCTTCTCAGATCACATTTACTTCTTGCCTAAGCTCCATTTTTTTTTTTTACCTCCAGCTCCTAACTTCCTTTTTTATTTTTTGGTGCTAGAATTAAGGCTTGAACTCAGAGCCTGAGCACCATTTTTTAACTTTTATTTTGAGTGTGGAGGTCTACCATTTAAACTACAACTCAACAGCTTTCTGGTGGTTAATTGGAGATAGAAGTCTTGTATACTTCCCTTCCCAAGCTGGCTTTGAACCATGATTCTCAGATCTCAGTCTTCTGAGCAGCTAGGATTATAGCATGAGCCACCAGTGCCTGGCTACAACAGATGACTTCTGAGTGTGTGTGTGTGTGTGTGTGTGTGTGTGTGTGTGTATGGTTGTTGTTGTTTGTTGTTTGAAATTGCCTCTAAATTATTCCATCACCTAGGTCTCTATTCTTCCAAGGTAGAGCCACTGATTCAGTGGAAGGGACACTTAGATTTTAAGTTAGGAGACTGTTGGATTGGAGTCTTCTCTTGACACTTTTCAAAGTAGGTTTAACTGTAACTTAGGACTGAATTGGTGGCAAGCAACAGAAACTCAAAGCCAAATGGTTTTAGCAAAAAAAGGAGTTTTTCATAGGCATGTGTTTTAAAGGCAGAGCAGGTAGGTGAGACAATGAGAAGGAAGAGGAAGCCATAATAAAGGCCTAGTCTGGATCATTCTTTGGGAAGGTCAAGGTCCAGCTCAGGATCACAGGCCTAGTCTAACTAACAACGTTTAGAAGAAATAATTGTGAATGATCTTAGGTACTTCCATGTAAATAAATGTAATTTTAAATTATTGGACATAATTTAAGCTGCAATATGAGCAAAGAGAAAGGCAGTTTCAGGGAAAGTTTCATGAAAGAGAGGGCAAAGGAAGTCAGTATCCCAAAAGCAAAATGAATTGGCATGAATGCAAAACTACTAAAGAGCAGTGGATGGGAAGGAGTTTGAGAGGGCTCAAAGCCACAAGGTTAAGAAGCCAGGCCTCCTCCTCCTTGCCCACCACAAGAAGCCCTGTGCTGAAAACTGCACTGGTCATCTCTTCATCAACCTTTTCCCATAGAGAGAGACCAATAAAGCAACATAAAAACTGCCATCTATATACACCTACCTGCCAGCTCTATTATATGATTCATCATTTATTTGATTCATCATTTATCAATGTCTACCATGGAGCAAAATCTTCAGCTAGACATTTTTGTTGTGTTGTTGTTGGTCATGAGGCTTGAACTCAGC
>NW_012267273.1:13797336-13801582 GCF_000151885.1 Dipodomys ordii
ATATAAGGATCTAGCTTTAGTTTTCTACATGTAGTTAACCAATTTTGCCAGCACCATTTACTGAAGAGGCTGTCTTTCTTCCATTCTATTGTTTTAGTTCCCTTATCGAAGATTAGATGGCTATAGGTCTGTAGGTTCATTTCTGGGTTTTCAATTCTATTCCCACAATAGAATTATTTACAGATTTTTTTCCTGTCCTCCTCTTTATTTTTCTTTCATGTTGATACTGAAGCTTGAACTCATGCCTAGGTGCTGTCCCTTAGCCTTCACTGCTTAAGGTTGCTGCTCTACCACTTGAGCTACAGCAGGATTTTTAGCTTTTCATGGTTAATTGGAGATAAGAGTCTTACTGGCTTTCTTGCCCAGGCGGCCTTCAAACTGTCAACCTCAAATCTTAGCCTCCTGAGGGATAAGGATTAAAGGCATGAGCAACTGGTGCCCAGCTGCCTTTCCTTCTCCTCAACTTTCTCCTTGTTCTCTGCCTTAGAGGTGGATCCTCCTTAGAGGATCCTCTCAGGCTTTTTGGAGTGTGATTGGAGATAATCGTCTCATGGACTTTTTTCCTGTCTTGGCTGCCTCCAAATCATGATCCTCAGATATCTCCTGAGTAGCTAGGATTTCAGACATGAGCACTGGTGCCGGGCTTTCTAGTTTAATTTTATTTTCGTGCTAGTACTGGGGCTTGAAGACTAGGACATGTTCTGTCCCTTAGGTTTTTTACTCATGGCTGATAGTACACCATTTGAGCAACATGTTCACTTCCAGCATTTGGTTGCCTAATTGGAGATGATACTCTCCTCTCTGGTCTCTGTAGGTTGGTTTTGAAATGGGACCCTCAGATCTCTGATTCCAGAGTAGCTAGGATTAGGTACATGAGGCACTGGTGCCAGATATCAATAGTACTTCTTGAGAGAGGCACATCATAGATATGAAAAAGAGGGGCATGAGTCATGTGACCATTGGATCTGGGAGAGTGTCTACCAGGGTATAACCAGGGAAGAAGGGTTTACGAAAACAGGACAAAGCCTGTGACTGTGAGGGGCAAGGGATGGAAGGGTTGTGAGGGCTGAATAGTGGCAGAGATGAGGATGCTATGATGGATCCTGGAGGCCTAGGGTATCCTGAGGGCATTACTACTAATGAACTAAAACACCATTGAGCCTTGAGCAGAGTGGTGACCACTCTTAACAAGCGTCATCCTGATGTTCAGCTATTGAGAATCAGTAGCAGAAAAATACAGGTGGAAGTAGTGAACCCACCTAAGTTACTCATTTGGCCATGTGAAAAATTGATACTGACTTTTAGTGTGAGATACACACACACACACACACACACACACACACACACACACACACACAGAAGTTGAGGCTGAGGAATGGGGCACTTCCAACTCTACAGCATGCTGCCTCTTCCACCTCAAGAGATGCTCACTTCCAGGTGTGGACACATGCACATGTGCACATGTGCTTGCAAAGAGACTGGTAGAGTTATGCAGAGAGCCCAAGAGAACAGATAGCACAGAACAGAAACAGAATAATTTAGGACACCCGAGGGCTCATAGCAGAGGCACCTACACCAGACTGAGAAAGGAGGGAAGATTAGCTAGAATGAGCTGCCAGGATCCAGATCTAAATGATGAAAAGACATTAGTAACTGGGAACAAGTAGCCTTAGGAGGAAGTAGTGCAAGAAGTCAGGGCAACACCATGTGGGAAGTTCTGAAGCAAAAGAAAGGAGAGTTTGGAAACCAGTCCAAAGTGTGAGCAAGGAAATGGAATGTCTCATAATCATGAGGGGAAGAACAAGTAGCCTAAGGAGATAATAGTACAAGAAGTCAGGAACCAATCCAGATGCCCCTCAATAGATGAATGGATAAAGAAAATATGATATATATTATATACATTGTATATTAGATATAATATATAATATGTATATAATGAAATTTTATGCCTCCATCAGAAAGAATGACATGAGCCTATTTGCTAGGAAATGGAAAGCCTTGATAAAAATTATATTAAGTGAAGTAAATCAGGCCCAAAGAAACATAGGTCCCACAGTTTCCCTTATTTGCAATAACTAGTAAATGTCTGGAACAAGTAGAAAAGATCAAAAGCTATGTACATATGACCAGATAAGATGAAGTAAGTGAAATGAACCCCAAGATAGGGACACAAGTGGTGTTTTCTTTCTTGCTATTGTTTCTAACATATTTGTAAGGTACCATGTGATTTTTTTGGTTGCTTTGTATGTTCCTCCCTCATGATATAACCCCTGTTTTCACTGTATTCGATGTTGATATAATTTGGGGAGGGGATGGAAAAAACAAAATGTCTAAATAG
Organism: Dipodomys ordii; assembly: GCF_000151885.1. Lineage (NCBI taxonomy): Eukaryota > Metazoa > Chordata > Mammalia > Rodentia > Heteromyidae > Dipodomys > Dipodomys ordii. The sequence continues at coordinate 13,799,675 of NW_012267273.1, forward strand.
TAATACAGGTGGACCCATTGCAACAATGAGAGGTACAAGACTTTATGTCGAAAAATGAACTTTACAACTTTGGCGCGGGGTGGTGGGGTGGGGTGGGGTAGGGAGGCATGGAGGGATGAGGGGGGTGGATGGGAAGGGATGGGAAGGGGAAAGAAAGGAGGAGGCAACAATGCTTGGTAAGAAATGTACTCATTACCTTGCTCTTGTAACTGTAACCCCTCTGTACAGTATTTTCACAAGAAAAATAGCTTATTAAAAAAACAAAAAAAAGTCAGGACAACACCATGTGGGAAGTTGTGAAGTGAAATAAAGGAGTTTGGAAACCATTCCAGAGTGTGGGCAAGGAAATGGAATATGGTCATAACCAGGAGGGAAGAAATCCTGAAATACATTCTTATTCCTAGGAGTAGAAGGTCCTTGTGTGGACTGTGTTGGCTTAGCAATCCTTTGTTTGGTCTCTGATTACTAGATTTTTCTTGCCACCTGTAGAGTAAGTGGAGTAAGCCAGGCTGTCTCACCACAGCTTCTGGAGGGGTTTGGGGCCTATACTTGTCCTACATTGGGATTTAGCTGTTTCAGCATTTGCATGTAACCTAGAGTCACATGTGCAGGGGCCACCTTATGCAAGTAGCCTGGAGAAGTGGGTGAGCAGGCATGGCCTTGGGAGGCCATCTTTGCCTCTTTTGCAATGCACTCTCTCAGCACTTAGCCTCTTTGAGCATCAAGTACTATTTCTCATGACTCCATGGGTTTACTGGACTTAACGTGGTTCTGATTCCTGTAGTGTGTGCTGAGACCATTCTAATGGCCCCATTGCACAGCCCTGTTCAATTTCTTTTAGAACACTGAAGGCAAGCGGTTTAACCCCAGCAGTGAGAAACTTAGTCACAGTTGGCCACTAGCCAAGAACATGCGGTTTAGCCCAGGCTGTGTCAAGGCCACTTTACTTTCAAGACAAAAGCACATGCAGAAGAAGTTTGGTTGTATTTGGAGATTTTCACATCATCAAATGAAGGCTGGAATCCACAAACTGAATATAATTACAGGTCTGACAGCTAGGAGGCAATTAACCCTTCTCTCATTCCCCCTTCCTCTCCGGCAGCTACAAAGTGTCATTTTTTTCTTTCCTTCCTTTTTATCCTAATTATACCCATGCAGTAGGGTGAAGGGTGGCCCATGAGAAATTAGAACAATGTCACCAAAACCCCTTTGATCTCAGGGAGATGGAGGGAAGTTTCTGATCTTGGACAGGGAGGAGCTGGGTGTGGTGTTGGTGTCACAGCCAGACTGTGGCAGCCATCTGCCTAGCTCCATGATTGGGTTATGTTGCTTAATGTGTCTGTGTCTCCATCTCTTCCAGTTCCCAGGGCTCTGTTGCTCTTATCTGAGGGGAAAATTCTATGTGACACTACTTAGAATGGCAAAGAAAGCATCATTCTGTGTCTGAAAATGGTTTCTTTCAAAGATAGTGATGAACTGGCTTGGAGATCTCAGACCCAGAAATCAAGAGAATACAGATTTCTTTTTAAAAAAATAGTATGTTTACAGCCAGGTGCCAGTGACTCATATCTGTAATCCTTGCTACTCAGGAGGCTGAGATCTGAGGATTGCAATACAAAGCCAGCAGGGCAGGAAAGTCTGTGAGAATCTCATCTCCACTAGACTATGAAAAAAGCAGAAGTAGAACTGTGGTTGAAGTGCTAGCCTTGAGCAAAATAAGTTCATGGACCATGAATAGGCCCTGAGTTCAAGTCCTGGCACTGGCACCAAAAAAATTTACCCAAGCAGACTGTCAACTCACACCTGTAATCCTACCTATCAGGAGGTTGAGACCTAGAGGATTGAGGTTCAGAATAAACCTGGAAAGAAAAGTCCTCCATACTCAATTTCCCATTAACCAGCACAACA
>NW_012267273.1:13802032-13808518 GCF_000151885.1 Dipodomys ordii
ATCTGTAGTACTGAAAAATGATCATGATAAGAAAAGTTTAAATGGGATAGTAAGTATGAATGCCCAGTTTCTCATGGGAATTGTCCCTTTCTCTCCACATGAGCTCCTCAAGTGCAAACACAGGCTCAGCAAACGGCTCCAGTCCCTGGCCTCCAGTCTCGGGCCTCTGGCCTCTGGCCTCAGGCCTTCAGTGCCTGGACAATTTCTTGAAAGCCATTGCAAAGGAATCCAATGCCCAAGGTAGAAGGCAGGGGGCAGAATGTCACTTCCTTCCTGGCTTTCTTCAGTGTCACACTGAGTCTTTTTCTTGTTTATTGTACATGCTAGATTTGCTAGCTATTCATTTTAATCATTAGAAAAACAACCACCAACAAACAACCTGCTGATTTTGGAGTTGATAAGTAAGAAGAGATTAAATACCCAGGGAAAGTTAGAGACAAAGTCACTTTTCCAAGTCATGGGCTAGCTCTCAAGATGGGGCTAGAATGCAAACTTTCTCAGTCCCAGCAGGAGTTTTAGATTGGTAATTAAGCTCCTCCAGAATTCCTTTCTCTTACTTAAAGATAATTATGGCCCCAAATCTCATTACATTAACTGCATAAGTATTCCATCTGTAAGTTCCTTGTAGAATCACTACTACTACTACTACTAATGCAGTATAAACATATCTTTTGTTTTTTTTCACAGTGCTTTTTTTGTTGTTGTTGGTCCTAGAACTTGAACTGTGCTCAAAGCTATTCTCTGGGCTCTACCACTTGAGCTACAGCACCATTTCTGGCTTTTTTGTGTTTATGTGGTGCTGAGGAATTGAACCCAGGCCTTCATGAATGGGAGACAAGCACTCTACCACTAAGCCACATTCCCAGCCCCTCCACAGTGCCTTTTGATCCTTCAGGGTTGAATTTCTTTCTTAAACTAACACCTTCAGTTTGTGTTGTTGCTGGGGTTTTATTTATGGTGTTTGTTTCTGACATTGTCACTTGCTTTCTGGAAAACTATAGAGGTTAATCATATATGAGATATTTTCTGCCCTGCCACTGTGGTTGAGGCTATGCACAATTGCCAGCTTTATAGCAAGCTGTATGAGAATTTAAAAAAATGGTACATGAAAAATAAATACCTAGCACTTTTGTGATTTAATATGCATCTTGTTCTTCAGCCTGCTTTATAAACAGATTGACTGTGTCATTTTCCTTATGAAATTCAATGTTCCTATTTATTTTATTTTAAAAGGGACAATTTATTAGACATTGGAATAATTAATTAGGTGAGAGTGTCAAACAAGAAATCTGTGGCTAAACAGTCTTAGTTTACCTGCTTTGTGTCTACAAAGTGTGGCTGGAGAGATTGGAAGTGTTGTGTGAGTTGTAGAGTTGTGGCTTCTCTTGGTATATCTGCAGAGCTGGCCAGCATGTAGGTATTGCCCTAAAAAGTATCGGACTGTATTGGTGGTTGTCCTCTCAGGGCTGGCCTCTGTCAGTTCCATGGTATACTTGTTCATTCATATGTCTTCTCTGCCTGGCTCATGAATGACATCCATGACCTCACCTTTCTTTACTCTGTGCTCCTGGGATTGGATGCCTCTTCCTTCCAACCTCATAACATCTCCCACCTTTGAGGCATAGAAGAGGTGTGATGACACCAGCCACTTATGGCAAATCCTAGTTATTTCAGTAGGTTGAGATCTGAGGATCATGGTTCAAAGCTAGCCCAGGCAGGCAAATCCCAAGCAGCTCTTGAATTCACCAGCAAAAAGCTGGACATGGAAAGGAGGTATGGCTCAAGCGGTAGAGTGCCAGCCTGAGGAGAAAAGTCAAGTGAGAGTCTGAGGCTCTGAGTTCAAGCCATAGTACTGGCATACCAAACAACAGTATTGTTGAGGGAGAGGGAAGAAAGAGCAGAGTGCCAGAACCCTCACTCAGTCACTCATAGTATCTTGGGGCACTTTACTTGCATTACATGTCCTGACTCCAAATAGGACCAGTTTCAGAACTGTATCCCAAATAACTTGGATATGATTCATGATAAACTAAGCTCATGAATTTCAGGGTTTTGTTGCCTGAGGGTAAATGCACACAAAGTAGTAGTAATCATACTTGTAATTATGTGATTAATCAGTAGGCATGAATCAATAATCATTAGTCATTTCTTGTCATAGTGAAGGATGAACAATAATGTTGGAATGAACAACTAATGTTTCTTGGATACAGTCATGCCTTATCACTCAGGTTGCAGGGGTCTTCACATGCCCCTCCCAGTGACTTAGCATGACAATAACATCTTAGCTTGTTCCTTGATGTGCTAAAGGAGAGGGAAATGTGACAATGTGGAATGTGCCATCTTCCAAAAGAACACAAAAGAACATCCCAAAAGCAAAAGCACAGATCCGTGTGTTCTGTAGCAGTGTGAAGATGACATTTTACCTGCTCTAGATAAAAATGAGAAGACAAGAGGGACAAGGAGCAGTGGTTTATGGAGCAATACCCCTTTGCCACCTCTGAATGAACCCCACCTTCCCTTGCCAACTTGCAACAAGCCTGCCAAGCCACATGCAAATCCACAGAGTTCTTTTTTTTTGGTAGTACTGGGGTTTGAACTCATGGCCTCACAAATGCTTATCGGGTCTGCTCACTTGACTGGTGCTCTACCAGTTAAGACATGTCTCCTGTTTTGCTTTTTGCTGGTTGCTTTGGAGATTAAGTCTCTGGGACTTATCTTCCCAGGTTGGCTTTGATCTTAGTCCTTTGGATCTCTCTCCCATGAGAGGCTATGATTCCAGAGATGAGCTGTCAGCACCTGGATCACAACTAGTTTTACAATGTCCATTAGGAGGACCAAAAAGACTCAGAAAGATTAAATGACTTGTATAGATCATAGAGATAGAGGGTCACCCTGACCCGGGAGCCCCCTTCTGTCACCTCTGCAAAAGGGAGGCCTTGATTCCATGGCCTTTGCAACCCTTCCAACACAGATAGCATCTTATTTAGAGTGGCGTTCCTTTTCACAACTACGGAGATAATTGCTTGCTACTGGTAAACTCTGTCTCTAATTACTAACAGAGATGTTCTCAGTACTCCCAAAATAAACACCATGAAAGCAAAGATTATGTCTGTCTTTGCTATAGACAATCCCTCAGTTACCATAAAAAAATCTGCACACTTAGTAGCAATCTGAAAATATTTGTCAACTAAATGTATGTTTTTATGATAACTAGGTGAATGCTTTAACACAGGAGAGATTGTACATGTCTTAAAGGGAGCATATGTGTTGTGAGAGCTATGTCTTTGCCAATCAACTTAGGACTGAAAGTCCCTGAAATTCCTGGGTGAGCAGGGAGAAAAGGGCTTCATAACTCAGCACCATAGGTCACACAAAAAGCCCTGTGCCAGGCACTCTTAGGTCCTCCGGGGAGTCCGTTGTTGCTTACCTATGACCACCAGGTGGCAGTGTATAATCCCTCAAGCCTAGAGCTGATTTCATTCTGTCCAATGCCATCTGACAGCCTTTGTGTGGTCTTATTCCTTGGAGATGTCTTTATGGTGCTTATGAGTATGGAATGAGATTCCTTTCTAAGTACTGCATGGAAAACTAATTGCGTGCTTGTTCTTGCTCAATATTTAAACAGGGAGGTTGAGAATTGAGTTCCGTTTAGAAAAGCTGACATTGACATCATGCTTTACAGATTCCTCTTTAAGACTCCATTTGGGTGAAAGATGTCTATGCATGGAAGGCTCCTAGCTGGGCTAGGAACAGCACCAGGCTTCATGCATTAGGAATTACTTTTTTAGGCTTCAGGAATTACTTTTTGAATAGAAAATTGGAGACTAGAGTCTCAGGAGCAGAGTTAGACATTATTTCTGGGTTGAGGCTTCTCTTCCCTACAGCACATGAGTGTCTACTTGGCTGAGGTTATTCCTTGCTGTGTCACAACTCATTTCATGGCCTTTCAAGTCAGGTTGGGTGAAGATTCTCCCCTTTGTCTCTTGAAAGGTTGTTCATTTGGTTTGGAATTTCAACATAGTCAATTTAAGATTATTTCTCTTATTTCCAAACCAAACAACAGCAGGGATAATTCACTGTGTGACCGAGGTAGTTGAATGGTTGAGTTTGAGATAGTCCTAAGTATGAACCTTGGGATGAGATCATGAGATTCAAAGGACCAAGGCCTTACCCAGTATTCCCACTTACAGCTTTTCCTGTTGTTTGTCTGTAGAGGACTTTGTGTATTTATGAGTTTTTCCTGCCAAAAGTTTTTGCTTTTGTATCTTAGTCATTCTCTGGCCTCTGAAATCTCAGGCATGTGAGTATAGCTCATGAGGACAGCCATAACGTGTGAATTTGAAGACACTTTTCTTAATGGCTTGCTCAGCAAGTAGCATCTTTTGCAGTACAGCTCCAACCAGAAGTAATGGAACTCAGAGGGAGTCTAAGATCCAGATTGTTACAGAGAGGTTATTTCTCTAGATGCAGACAAATGCATCTCTTGTTTGGGACTGAGACAATGTTCATTTTACAAGCTTTTCATATGATTTTGACTCGGGTGACCCATGAGACACTGTTTTGGAAAACAGTATCATTCCCCAAAGATCGCATGTAACAAGAGGATATCAAAGGATCTCAAAGGAATTAGAGGCTCTAGTATTTATGTAGTACCAGTTTTCTTTTTTCTTTTTCTTTTCTTTTTGTCAGTGGTGGGGCTTGAACTCTGGGCCTCAGTGCTGACCCAAACTCTTCAGCTCAAGGGTAGGGGTCTGCCACTTGAGCCACAGTGTCACTTCCCATTTTCTGGTGTTTTTTGGGAGATAAGAGTCTCATGGACTTTCCTGCTCAGGCTGACTTTGAACGGTGATCATCAGATCTCAGCCTCCTGAGTAGCTAGGATTACAGTGTGAGCCACTGGCAGCAGGGTACTTAGTGCCTGTTATAACTCTGGCACTGAATTTTACTTTAACTTGTACAGATTCCACCCAGTGTCCTTTGGCTGAATTGATTTTTTAGGAAAACATATTTTAAATTTTTTATCTTTATTGAAAAGATAATGATCTGGGGTTTACGCTTACATAAGTAAGGTAATGGATACATTAGTTTTTAAATACTGTTAACCCATCCCTATTTTCTCCCTCTTACCCATCCCTACTCCCCTTCCCCACAAGTTGTAAGGTTCATTTCCAACTTAGTGCCAAGTGAGTATTAATGTTGCATTACTTCATCCTTTGTCCTGCTTTTTCTGTGATTCCCTTTTTTTCCCCAAAGAATGAATAAATTTATATAAAAGACACAAGGTACAGAAAACTAAAAGAGGAAAAAATGAATAACTACATACAAGATATAAAAAGAGCCTCTTGTTTCTGATTCTTGGAGTTCATGTTGTTATGTTTCATTATATATGGTCCTATGCACTTAGCAATTTGGGGTAATGAGAGCTTTTTATAAAATATCATAGACATACTGTAGTTCTTACAAATGAGGCAAACCATGGGTCATTTTTAAAATTATTGTGAAAATACTGTACAGAGGGGTTACAATTACAAGGGCAAGGTAATGAGTACATTTTTTATCAAGAATTGTTGCCTCCTCCTTTTTTTCCCCTTCCCATCCTTACCCACCCCTACCCACACCCCCCCTCCCTCCACACCAGCCAAAGTTGTAAAGTTCGTTTTTCAACATAACGACTTGTACATCTCATTGTTGCAGTGGGTCCACCTATATCCAGAGTTAAATGATTTGTTTTTTCCCTTCCTCTTCACAAATTATACCAACATCAAATACAGTGAAAGCAGCGGTTATACTGTGGGGGAGGGACATACAAAGCAATAAAGAACTCATCAATATTTTAGTAACAATCCCAAGAAAGAAAAAAACATTTGAATCCTTATCTTGGAGTCATTTTGCATAGCATCAATTTATCTGACCTTTTCTGCTCATCTACCTCAACCCAGTTAGAATGGCTATAATCAGGAACTCTAATAACAACAGATGCTGGAGGGATGTGGACAGAAGGGAACCTTACTGCATTGTTGGTCAGGTGTAAACTTGTTCAACCACTTTGGAAAGCAGTATGGAGGTTCCTCAAAAGATTCCACATAGAGCTCCCCTATGATCCAGCAATCTCACTTTTGGACATTTACCGAAATGATCACAAACAAGGACATACTAAAGCTACCATGGGTGATTTTTTAAAATTTTTTTTATTGTGAAAATACTGTACAGAGGGGTTACAATTACATTGGCAAGATAGTGAGTACATTTCATATCAAGCATTGTAGCCTCCTCCTTTGTTTACCCTTCCCATCCCTTCCCATCCTTCCCCCTCACCCAACCCTCCCCCCCCAAAATTGTAAAGTTCATTTTCGACATGAAAATTTGTACTTCTCATTGTTGCAACAGGTCCACCTGTATCCTTATTTAAACGACTTGTTTTTCCCCTTCCCCTCCACAAATTATACTGACATCAAATACAGTGAAAGCAGGGGTTATACCGTGGGG
>NW_012267273.1:13815157-13821408 GCF_000151885.1 Dipodomys ordii
TTGCCATTTTTCTTGTGTTTTTCCGGCTTACTCTGCCCATTTGGGATGAAATTAACACCAGTTTTGTGCTGGAACACTATCTTAAGGCAAGCATGAACCAACATCTGTATTTGCAGATACAATCTAGTTGAACAGATACATCTATTCAACATCAAACAACAATGTATTAATGGGCTACGAACCACAAGGAAGAATTTGGTAAACCAGAAATTATTAGGTTTAGGAAGAGATGTGGGTAAAAAATAGGAATAGAGTGATGTGGGAAGGTACAGGGAGTGTTAACTAAGTCCTAATCTCAAAGCAGGAAATAGGTTGGATAGGATGAAAGTAGAGAGAGAGAGAGAAAAGAAGAAAGAGAAAGGGAACAAAAAGAGACCAGAAAAAATAGAAAGGTAAAAATTAATAATATTATACAGAGATGAAAACAAGCTATTCAGAGAAGAACATGAATATAATGAGAGAAGGGGAGGGATATAAAGGAGATGTGAAAAACTTAAAAATAAAAATATTTAAAATATTATATAGGTATAAAGAAAGAGGTAGTACTGCTAATAAGGAATTTAAGTCTAAGAGGTTTTGAATTGAGTAATAAATTTGTGGATTAAGTGTGTACACAATGGGGGATAAGGTCTAATAATCCACTATGGGTTTATCTGAGGATGTGCAGAACAGCAATTAAGTCACATAAAGAATGAAAGAGAAGAACAGGTGAAAAGCATAAGAAAGAAAGAAAAAAGATCAGAAGTTCAGTAGAGCTAAACAAAAAACAAAACAAAACAAAAAACAAAAACAAAAAACAAAAAGGGAAGAAAAATGCACACACACTTATATCCCTAAAATAAAATTGTAAGAGGAAAAAAAATTACTAGAAAACAATTTTTTTTCAAAAAAGGTAAAAATTAAAGATTAAAAAATTGTTTTAGAAAATTTTTTTTTAAAGGTACAACAACAAAAAAAAAGGTGTTTAATTTTTTTTGGGGGAGGGGTGGGAAAAATCCTGTGTCTCCCTTGTGTCCATAACCAGCCTCTTGTTGGAGTCTCTGGTCTGCTTGTGTTCCTGTGGCTTGGTTGGTTACTTAATTCAGTTTCTTTGAACAGGCAGAAAAATGCTCTGTGATCCTCCTTCTAGGTTAGTTCAATGGGAGGAGATGGCTTTTTCCGGGAGTTTGGAGATGCTGTGATGAGGCTAGTTTCTGGGTAGATTTGAAGCCTTTCAGCAAACAGTCTGGGGACTGGTGTGTGAGAAACTCACAGAGCCCAGCCTGGAGCCACTCTCAGGGTTAATGTTTACTGAATTTCAATTGATTGTCGAGGCTGCTAAAGGTAGGGGCAGCCTCTGGCTCTGATTACCTGGTGAAGAAAGCCACTCCTGGGGCTGGCGCCCGAACTGGATGACTTTTCCCTGGGTGGAGCTGAGTCTGGCAGGTCAGGTTAGGCTCTTGTGACCTGCTAGATGACTAGATTTATTTCAAGGCCTGAGTTGGAGCTAGCAGCTTCGCCGAGCTTTGTCGGTATCCAAGATGGAGATCTCCGGTATGGGGCGGTAGGGGTGGCCTTCCCTCCTCTGCTCCCTGAGAAGGAGTGAGGACGTCAGGCTTCTACTCATGCCGAATCTTGGTTCTGGGTTATCTCTGGTCTGCGAACTGCAGGATAAAGATGTCTGCTCCTTGTCGGTTCTTGCTGGTGTTGAGTAGAATCCGCCCGCCTCATCTGGCTCCTTCGTCCCGGACTCTCTGTGATTCAGGTATGGCTGCTGCAGTTGCCGCCGCCACGGCTGCCACCGCGGTGGGGGCTGCTGGCAAGTTATCAGGGATGTCTCCTTGCCTGTATTTTCTCTCTCTGGCCTAACTCTCTGTCCTGTGAAGGCACACTTGGTGTGATTCTCTGGCTTAGGACTGTTCACTGGAACTCTAAAACTGCTTTCTATGGGAGAGCTTGTTTAGCCTCCAGCTTCTCCTCTGCCATCTTCCCAGAACCTCCCAAGCTATGCATTTTCTAATTAGGAATCTGAGGTTAATATGATACTTAGTACTTAGGTTGGGTTTTTAAATTTTATTAACCTCTTAATTCATCCCTATTCTCTGGCTAATGTATAGTTGCCTTTCAAAGGGTTTAGAAACAGGGAAGATGTGACTGTTTTCTATGGAGGGACACTAGTCACTCACCTACTTAGAACTTCGAATAGAAATGGTTTCTATTGTGGTTGGAACAGTGTTGTCCTTTGAAGCTGACATTACTATGACTTTTGGAGATCATGTTAAGAGAGGTAAGGCAAGCAAAAAAAGCAAATGCTGCATAATCTCACTCATGCTAGGACTTAAAAATCTCAGAAATTGAGAATAAAACAGTGATTTTTCTAAGAGATTGAAGTTAGGAATGGGAATGGAGAGATGGAAAAAGATTGGTCAGTATGTACAGAGTTATAATTCAGAAGTAACTTGTAGTGTTCATGGCAGAGTGACTACGAAAATATATACTGCATGTTTCCAAAAGAGCAATGAAAGGAGTTTGAATGCTTTAACAGAAAGAAAGAATAACTATTTGAGGAGATAGTGTTAATCTCATTGTTGGCATACCGAAAAGCCATTGACTTTTGAGGGTTAATTTTATATACCTTGCTACTTTGCCAAAGTTTCAGATCAGCTCGAATAACTTGGGGATGGAGTCTAGGGGATTCTTTAAATACAAGATCATGTCATCTACTAAGAGGGAGAGTTTTACTTCATCTTTCCCCATTTGGATCCCCTTAAAGTTTGCATCTTGTTTTATTTCTGTAGCTAGACATTCTAATACTATACTGAAGAGGAATGGAGAGATGGACAGTCTGTCTTGTTCCTGAAATTAGAGGAAATGGCTTTAGCTTTTTGCCATTAAGTATAATGCTAATTATAATATAAGTTGTAATGTAAGTTTGTCATACACAGCTTTTCTTATATCGAGGAATGCTTATTCTATGGATTCCTAGTTTCTGCAGAGCTTTCATCATAAAGTGGTGTTAGATCTTGTCAAATATTTTTCTGCATCTATTGAGATTACCATGTGATTCTTGTCCTTGCTACTGTTGATGTGATGTATTACATTTATTGATTTGCATATATTGAACCAGCTTTGCATGCATGGAATGAATCCTGTTTGATCGTAGTGTATGATTTTTTTTATGAATTGTTGAAGTTGATTGGCCAGGATTTTGTAGTTTTGCATTGATGGTCATCTGAGAAATGGGTCTAGAGTTCTGTTTCTTTGATGATTCCCTGTCTGTTTTGAGGATGAGGGTTTTGCAGCCTTCCTAGAATGAGATTGGTAGTGAACTTTCATTTTCATTGAAGAGTTGGGGGAGTATCAATTGAGTTCTGCTTCAAAGGCCTTGTAGAATTCAGCTGTGAATGCATCTGGTCCTGGGCTTTTTTCTTACTCTCCAGTTTTGAATTTATTTATTTTTAACCTCCTGCATCATGGAGAGCTGCTGCTGCCATGCTGCAGAGGGGTGGGGCTTCCTCTGGCTGTTTACTCTCTGAAGAAAGTTGCCCTGCCTTGGGTGGTCCTTTCCGCATCTGGAAAGGTCAGCTTTCCTCAGGATGGAGCTGAGTCCCACTGGTCAGGTTGCTTTGTTCTTTTGAAGAATGGCTCAGCAGTGTCTAATTCTAAGGCCTGAGGTATCTACTGGCTGCCCTGGCCTGGTCTTTGCCAGTATGAAAGATGACATTCTTCTGGGGTGATAGGGGAAGAGCTACCTTCCAAATGCTATTCTGTGAGAAGGAGTGGGAATGTCTTTTTGGGTACTCACACCTTCCCTTGGTTTACCAGGCCATCTGTGATCTGCATCCATTTGTGGTCAGCAGGATGAAGATTTTTGCTCCTTGTCAGTTCACACTGGTGGTGAGTAGAAGCTGCTTGCACTCTGTTTCTGGCACCTTTTTCTCAGGCTCAGTCTACTGCTATGTTGGCAGCCACAGCCACTGCCAACTTGGTCACTGGTGTATGCTCAAATCTGTCTCCTTAAACAGGCTGCCTGAATTTTTCCTCTCTGGCCAAACTCTCTGTACTATGATGGCTCACTTGGGTGACTCTTCAGCCTTGGATTTTTCACTGGAACACTAAAACTGGTTTGTTTGTGAGATCTCAGTTAGCTCCCCACTGCTCCTCTGCAATCTTTGAAGTCTAAAAATTTTTGTTTTGAATAAAAAACTTCAGGAGAAGAGGATATAGATGTATGTATATATATGTATTTATGTATATATGTATGTGTATATACATATGTGTATATACATACACATGCATGCGCATGTATACATGTATGTGTGTATTTACACATGTATATACATGTATATACATTATATATATATATATATATATATATATATATATATATCACAATCCCCTTCTGAGAATATAGTGAAAGAATCAAGATATGGGAATTTAGTTTTCTTCTTCTTCCTTCTGTTATATAATATAATAGCTTTCAGGTCTCTTACAGTTCAGAAGACTCTGAATAAGTGTGAGAGAACATCTAAAGATAAACATTACTAGAATGAAAACAACTGGTTGTTCAATGTGTGTATGTGTATGTGTGTGTACTTGTGCAAATAGTGGTGTGTATCATGCATTAAGCATGTTAGAAAGTACAGGCATAGCTGGTGGTATGAGTCATGTGACCTCTGGAATAACAGTCCTTCTGTGTTCATTCATTTCAAACTTCCTTCTCTTTGGTTTAAGAATAAGCACCTTGCTAGATTAGTTTAGGTCTTTCCATGTCACCTAGCTATTTCATTTGCATCATTGGCTAAATGTCACCCTGAGCTGTTGAAACTTGCCTGTGTTGCATTATATTCTGTATCCTTTTATTCCACATACCTAGTTTTTAAGTGGTTAGTAAATTTCAGGTTCTACTGATTCATTCTGTGCAGCCAGAGATGAAAGGTTTAAACTCTGGAATCCTTGTGAAATAGATGGTCATTCAAAAGGCAGTTTTAAATCTTTTATACAAAGCTAAAAGATTAAGCCATTACTAGAATAACATAAAAGAGATACAGGTACCTTCCCAAACTCTAGTAAACAGCTTTTTCACTGTCTTATGATATAGGCTACTCTGAGTTCCTGTGTGTATTCTGTGCTGACCTGGTAGATAGATAAATATATAATTGGTCTTCTTATTACTGTGATTTTTTTTCAGTTCCAATTAGGATGAAGAGATATTGATCCATGAAGTTTATCTTAACCTGTCAAATCTCCAGCTAACAAAGATATATCTTGATGGAAACGCTTTCCTCTGTTCTTGTCAAGTTCTTACTTTGCATTTTCTATAAACCAATATGGTCAACCCTATATCACTTAGTTCCTGTTTATTCTCTTAATCTTCCTTCCCATCATCATTTAGTTACCTCCTTTTTAATTCCTAGTTTACAGGTTAACATTTTGCTGAATATTACTTCTTTCTGGGAATCTTTGGATCCTTGAAAGTGAAGGAATCTCTGTTACACATTTCTGAAGTAATCTTGGATTTTTTAGAGCATATAGCACAATGGAAAATTGTCTACCATTTTTCTTTTTATAATTAAAATGTTTTATTTTTAGTATCTTTATAAATTTATGAATAATGTAAATGTAAGGAAATGAAAATGTAATCCAAAGTGGTCTAAAGCTTTCAGAACAAGTTTCAACAAGTTATGAAATACACACACACACACACACACACACAAACACACACACACACACACACACACACACACACACACACACACTGTGGTACTGCAGAGTCTTATGTGTTAGGCAATGACTACCACTGTGCTATGGCTACACCTTAACATCAAAGCATTATTATTATTATAATCATTTTTATTTTTATTACTATCTAACTTTATTCTTCAAGATCAACCATCCCAGGTCCACAAGTACATTTGAATCCTAGTTAGCCCAGATTCCTCAAAACAATCCCCCCTTTTTTTATTGTGAAAATACTGTGCAGAGGGGTTACAATTACATGGGCAAGATAATGAGTACATTTCTTATCAAGCATTGTAGCCTCTTTCTTTGTTTCCCCTTCCCATCCCTTCCCATTCTCTCCCCCAATCCCTCCCCCGGCCCCTCACCCAATCCTACCCTCCCACCAAAGTTGTAAAGTTCGTTTTCGACATAACAACTTGTATATCTCATTGTTGCAATGGATCCACTTGTATCCCTATTTAAATGATTTGTTTTTTCCCTTCCCCTCCACAAATTATACCAACATCAAGTACAGTGAAAGCAGGGGTTAT